>NC_091462.1:8523380-8685880 GCF_027789765.1 Dendropsophus ebraccatus | reverse complement strand
GGTTCACACTACGTATATTTCAGTCAGTATTGTGGTCCTCATATTGCAACCAAAACCAGGAGTGGATTAAAAACACAGAAAGGATCTGTTCACACAATGGTGAAATTGAGTGGATGGCCGCCATATAACAGTAAATAACGGCCATTATTTCAATACAGCAGCCGTTGTTTTAAAATAACAGCAAATATTTGCCATTAAATGGCGGCCATCCACTCAATTACAACATTATGTGAACAGATCCTTTCTGAGTTTTTAATCCACTCCTGGTTTTGGTTGCAATATGAGGACCACAATACTGACTGAAATATACGTAGTGTGAACCCAGCCCTACAAAGTAAGAGAGAAGCTGCAGCTGTATATCCCCCCCCCCCGACATCATACAGTCCTACAAAGTAAGAGAGAAGCTGCAGCTGTAGGCTGGGTTCACACTGTATATTTCAGGCAGTATTTGGTCCTCATGTCAGGTCCACATAGCAACCAAAACCAGGAGTGGATTGAAAACATAGAAAGGCTCTGTCCACATAATGGTGAAATTGAGTGGATGGCCGCCATATAACGGTAAATAACGGCCATTATTTCAATACCACAGCCGTTGTTTTAAAATAACAGCAAATATTTGCCATTAAATGACGGCCATCCACTCAATTACAACATTATGTGAACATAGCCTTTCTGTGTTTTCAATCCACTCCTTGTTTTGGTTGCTATACAGCCTCACAAATACAGCCTCAAATATACATAGTGTGAACCCAGCCTTAGGGTGTGTTTACACAGAGAGATTTATATGACAGATTTTGGAAGCCAAAGCCAGGAATAGATTTGAAAAGAGGATAGATCACAGTCTTTCCTTTATGACCTGTCTGTTTATAGTCTGTTCCTGGCTTTGGCTTCAAAGATCTGTCAGATAAATCTGTCTGTGTAAACGCACCATTACATATACACAGTATGAGAGAAGCTGCAGCTGTATACTCCACACTTTCACAGCATGCAGTCCATGAACACACACACAGTGAGACAAAACTGCAGCTGCGTCCCCCCCTTCCCCCACATTTACACACAGATATTTAGTACAGTAATAAATCACAGATTTTTTTGTAACTGAGGAGGTTTGTGAGTCTGCAGGCGAGTAGGGGCGTAGTATGTAGTATGTGGTGGGTGTACAGGCTGCGGAAAGATGATACATTCCCTAATATCATATATAAGAGAGAGGCTGCAGGCAGGTGGGGGGTGCAGGAAGATGAGACCAAGTCTGCAGGCAGGTGGGGGGTGCAGGAAGATGAGACCAAGGCTGCAGGCAGGTGGGGGGTGCAGGAAGATGAGACCAAGTCTGCAGGCAGGTGGGGGGTGCAGGAAGATGAGACCAAGGCTGCAGGCGGGGGGGGGGGGGGGTGCAGGAAGATGAGACCAAGTCTGCAGGCAGGGGGGGGGTGCAGGAAGATGAGACCAAGTCTGCAGGCAGGTGGGGGGGGGCAGGAAGATGAGACCAAGGCTGCAGGCAGGTGGGGGGTGCAGGAAGATGAGACCAAGGCTGCAGGCAGGGGGGGGGGGTGCAGGAAGATGAGACCAAGTCTGCAGGCAGGTGGGGGGTGCAGGAAGATGAGACCAAGTCTGCAGGCAGGTGGGGGGTGCAGGAAGATGAGACCAAGGCTGCAGGCAGGGGGGGGGGGGGGGGGTGCAGGAAGATGAGACCAAGTCTGCAGGCAGGTGGGGGGTGCAGGAAGATGAGACCAAGTCTGCAGGCAGGTGGGGGGGGGCAGGAAGATGAGACCAAGTCTGCAGGCGGTTAGGGGGGTGCAGGAAGATGAGACCAAGGCTGCAGGCAGGTGGGGGGTGCAGGAAGATGAGACCAAGGCTGCAGGCAGGTGGGGGGTGCAGGAAGATGAGACCAAGGCTGCAGGCGGTTAGGGGGGCGCAGGAAGATGAGACCAAGGCTGCAGGCAGGTGGGGGGTGCAGGAAGATGAGACCAAGGCTGCAGGCAGGTGGGGGGTGCAGGCCGCTGGGTTGTCATCCCCTCCCCATTGACATACATGACTAATTATTAGACCAGTAGATGGCGGCCATGTTCCCCTGTATATTAGGGCTGGCAGCCCTGCTGTCTCCGATGGTCACTGGGGCCCTTTCCTTCTCCTGCACACATGACGTCTGGCATCCTGTCCTCCACATGATGTTATAATGTGCTAAGTCATCAGGATCTCAGCAGCTTCTAATTATTACTCAGTGACGCTGCCAGACACCTGGACCCCGCTACATGGGGGCAGAACACGTCCAACAGTCAAGTCATGTCCAGAGAGGAGTCATGTGATGTCCAGAGAGGAGTCATGTGATGTCCAGAGAGGAGTCATGTGATGTCCAGAGATGGGTCATGTGATGTCCACCAACCAGTCATCATGACTTAGGTATGAGAAAGGTTTCAGCTCACCCTGGTTCAGCTATGCTTTTCTTTGTGTACTTTTCCTGTTTGGAGCGCGTGGAAAAATAGAGCGGGCCGTGCTCCGTATCCGAATGCAATCAAAACTTGGAAATCCACAGCTCCATAAAAAGTTGTATACTTTATTGTCGGTACATTAAAAGCTTCACACAGTTTAAAATCGCGCCGACGCGTTGCGGAGGCTCCCCTCCTTAATCATGGCTGAACCAAGTAGTACAATGAAAGACTTTTATCTTGTGATATGTACCTCCCCCGGCCAGACACTCCACCTCCGTGGGCTGGTGCTGATCAGGAGACCACAGGACTCACATCACAGGTAAATGGAAAAAAATGTATATACATGGACACCCTATATATCAATCAATATAAAATAAATCAGTTTTGAGATTCATTCCCATTGGGAATCTAGTTGCTAGATTCAAAATCCAATACGCTTCTCTTTTCCTGAGTCGATGTGTCTCCCCCCCTCCGAGGTTTATTTACTTTTTCAATCACACTTTAAGCTATCTACCTCACCATTGTGGATCTCTAAAAAATGTCTTGTTAATCCTGACATGGCATTTTTTCTAATACCTGTATGTATCTGAGTGCGAATGTCAGTGAGATGTTCACTAAAGCGAGTTTTGGCTTTTCTAATAGTCGATCCTATGTATTGGATATTGCACATAGTACATTCCGCCAGGTATACCACACGCGCGGTTTCACAGTTACTAAAACTTTTCATTTTGAAGGTGCGACCAGTATTCAAGGAGGTGAACACATCCTGTTTCTTCACATAAGGACACATAGGACATCTAGATGCTGCACATTTATAAAAACCTGTAGTTTTCAGCCAATGTGTATTGGCAGATTCACCATTCTTTAATGTACTCGGTGACAACAGATTACCTATGGTCACTCCTCTTCTTGCTACACAGCGTACCCCTGCTGCAAGTATCTGTTCACACTGGCTGTCCTGGAACAGCATGGGTATGTATTTATTTATAATCTGTTGTATTTGTGAAAATTGAGAGCTGTATGGTGTTGAAAAAGTGAGAGGAGTAAGTGTTTTTGTTCTTTTATATTTCTTGTGTTGTTTGTCCCTATCCTGAAATCCTATCTCTACTTTCTGCTATTTTTCTTGCTCTGTTAATGTAGTATTCTGTGTAGCCCCTAGCCTTAAACCTTCTGACGCACGGCCGAATCCCTGCCGTCGTGCCCCCTCCGCCGCGTCACAACTGTGCTCAGCCGCGATTAGCTGAGCACAGTTATGCTCAGCCAATCGCGGCTGATGACGCGGCAGAGGGGGGGCGGCGGCAGGGATTCGGCCGTGCGTCTGAAGATGACGTTTGGCACAAAATGGCGGACGGCCTTCGACACGGATCAGGTAATGTATAATGCACCACACTTCCGGGTACACGGGTGGGGGGGGACACGGGGAACGGGGCGATTCACAGACATAACATACATTACAAAGTTGTATAACTTTGTAATGTGTGTTATTCTGTGAATAATTTTTTAGCGCCGCACTACCCCTTTAAGTCTGTTGGTGAGATCAAGTGCTGTTTGTATGTACGTCGTTTCATCCGAACAGCTTCGACGGGCTCTTATAAATTCTCCTATAGGTAAATTCTTTATTACGTGAGTTGGGTGTTGACTTTGTGCATGTAGAATTCCATTGCTTGAGCAGGGTTTCCTATATTGTTTTGTAGTTACTCTACCCTCCTGTAACGTTAGAGTGATGTCCAAAAATGCTATGGTATATTTATTGTACTCATATGTGAATCGTAAATTGAGCATGTTTCCATTTATGTATTTCACAAAATGTTTTGCCTGTTGTTTGTCGCCTGTCCACATCAGGAGGAGGTCACCTATGTACCTGCCGTACCACTTATAAGCCCCCTGTAGGGGTTGTTGGCACTGTACAACTGCTACACTTCAGGACGTTAATACATTTATGAGGTTACTCACAGTTTAGAGACACTTTCTCAGCATAGAGGGAACTACAGACTTGAATATGTATAACCAGGACACTAATGTGAATGAAGCCCTAAATGTAATTGGTTTGAATGCAGTTCCATTAAATGTATTTTTTGATGAACAGGTTTCTATACAAACATTATTAGATCTACAAAGTGATGGGGATTTGGGGACTAATGTAATTAAAAATACAGTAATAAGACCGATCCCCAATCCGGATTTGCACCTGGCTGGATGACCTATTGCAGCCACTAGCCAAGAGGAGTATAGGATATATAAGGGACAGTAAAAGCCTGTTGGCTAACTTCAATACGTTACCACCAAAGACGCATCATGGTTGTCCTGTGATGTGATCGCCCTTCATCCATCAATCCCACATGACACAGCTATGACAGCATTATCGTATCACTTACAGAAATACAGCAATTACAATGAATTATTGTGTCAATACATTTTGGATGTTACCTTTTTTCTCCTTTCACATAATTTTTTTCAATTTGGGGAACAATTTTTCTTACGGATCAGAGGTTGTCCTATGGGTGCTGCTTTTTCATCATCGCTGGCCAACATATTCATGTCGTATTGGGAGGAGGTCATCTTGTACAGTGCCAACAACCCCTACAGGGGGCTTATAAGTGGTACGGCAGGTACATAGGTGACCTCCTCCTGATCGGCCGGCCACGAACAACAGGCAAAACATTTTGTGAAATACATAAATGGAAACATGCTCAATTTACGATTCACATATGAGTACAATAAATATACCATAGCATTTTTGGACATCACTCTAACGTTACAGGAGGGTAGAGTAACTACCAGCCCACGGAGGTGGAGTGTCTGGCCGGGGGAGGTACATATCACAAGATAAAAGTCTTTCATTGTACTACTTGGTTCAGCCATGATTAAGGAGGGGAGCCTCCGCAACGCGTCGGCGCTATTTTAAACTGTGTGCAGCTTTTAATGTACCGACAATAAAGTATACAACTTTTTATGGAGCTGTGGATTTCCAAGTTTTGATTGCAGTCATCATGACTGGTTGGTGGGCATCACATGACCCAACTCTGGACATCACATGACCTGTCACTTAACATTACATAACTGGTTGGTGGGATCACATGGCCTGTCACTTAATGTTATATGACTGGTTGGTGGACATCACATGACCCTTTTGTGGACATCTCATGACCCATTTGTGGACATCACATGACCTGTCATTTAACATTATATGACTGGTTGATGGGCATCACATGACCCATGAGGGACTCATGAGTTGTAATGTTGACTGACAGGTCATGTGATGTCCACAACCAGTCATATAATGTTAAGCGACAGGTCATGTGATGTCCACCGACCAGTCATGTAATGGTCACGTGATGTTTACAGGTAATTTTAAGTTCTACGATGGGTCAGCTGATGTCCAGAGATGGATCATGTGACTGTTTGCCGGTTTACTGATACACAGATGATGATAATAATTATAACCTGGTAAATTAGTCATCTAGTCAGCTCCTCCTTGGTTCTATCTGGGAGACAATATGGCTGCCATGGTTATGGTTTCCAGCTTCTGAGTGATTGTACTATTGGCCTCTGGAGGCGTCATGGCCGGGTGTGACCCTCCCACCCTATAGCTGAGTGACCCCAGTTTATTTCTCGGGTCCGGCAATCACTGCTGACACTGGAGGACTATGATGGTGATGAGCCCCCTCCCCCCGCTCATCTATACACGGTTCTCAATGAGAGATAATTACAGCAGCAGCAACCAGCCGCCAGCAGAGACCGTCATCCACGGCCGAGAGACATGACTCACTCTGAGACTCTGTACAATAGATCCTGAGACACACACTGGTCTCCAGAGACTCCAGAGATCATAGACGGCGAGAAACTGCAGGTACCACACCACATAAGCAGACCCCCCAAATCACAGGAACAACTCAGGATCAGTACAGTAATGTATGTACACAGCGACCCCACCAGCAGAATAGTGAGTGCAGCTCTGGAGTATAATACAGGATGTAACTCAGGATCAGTAATGTACTGTATGTACACAGTGACCTCACCAGCAGAATAGTGGGTGCAGCTCTGGAGTATAATACAGGATGTAACTCAGGATCAGTAATGTAATGTATGTACACAGTGACCCCACCAGCAGAATAGTGAGCACAGCTCTGGAGTATAATATAGGATGTAACTCAGGATCAGTAATGTAATGTATGTACACAGTGACCCCACCAGCAGAATAGTGAGTGCAGCTCTGGAGTATAATACAGGATGTAACTCAGGATCAGTAATGTAATATATGTACACAGTCACCCCACCAGCAGAAAAGTGAGTGCAGCTCTGGGGTATAATACAGGATGTAACTCAGGTTCAGTAATGTATGTACACAGTGACCCCACCAGCAGAATAGTGAGTGCAGCTCTGAAGTATAATACAGGATGTAACTCAGGATCAGTAATGTAATGTATGTACACAGTCACCCCACCAGCAGAAAAGTGAGTGCAGCTCTGGGGTATAATACAGGATGTAACTCAGGTTCAGTAATGTATGTACACAGTGACCCCACCAGCAGAATAGTGAGTGCAGCTCTGTGGTATATTGCAGGATGTAACTCAGGATCAGTACAGGATCAGTAATGTATGTACACAGTGACCCCACCAGCAGAATAAGGAGTGCAGCTCTGGAGTATAATACAGGATGTAACTCAGGATCAGTAATGTAATGTATGTACACAGTTACCCCACCAGCAGAATAGTGAGTGCAGCTCTGTGGTATATTGCAGGATGTAACTCAGGATCAGTACAGGATCAGTAATGTATGTACATAGTGACCCCATTCCATATGTGAAGTATATAATGAGGGTCAGAGGTGAGGGAAGGTTTGGTGATGTGGATGATATGTGTTACACCAGCAGTGTGTGTAGCATCAATATTCTTGGTATGTATGGTATATAATCTGGTTGTAGATTGCCACCCACAAGTCTTATTAATAAGAGTATAAGTATCTGGCGGTGTTACCTGTACCGTACACACAGAGATGGTGCCGCACTGTTACAGCCGTGTCCAGGGGTTAATAGAGAGAGGCAGCTCCGCATGAAAAACAGGAGGAAATTGTGTTGTTGCTGTTTTTGTTAAACGCAATAATTAGTGTAAGATGATAATTGTTACTTAATCCGCCTTCTCCCTGATAGCTGGCATCTGTGGTGTGTGTGACGGGTGTACAGGGCGGCTGGTCTGCCGGGGTGGTCCGGCATCTACTGCTCCTTACCTGTGTCTCCTATAGTTCCGTCACCGTGCTCAGCAGATCAGGAGAAATGTCCTATCACATTAAACATAACAAAAAGAATCCAGAGGCTCAAAAATCACATATACCCCGGTAAGTGCCGAGGCAGGGAGTCCTGTGACCCGGAACAACCCATCATCTATTACTCCCATTATACAGGTCACATATAGATATAGTCACTTTGTACATTACATTACTGATCCTGTACTGATCCTGAGTTACATCTTGTATTATACTCCAGAGCTGCACTCACTATTCTGCTGGTGGGGTCACTGTGTACATACATTACATTAATGATCCTGAGTTACATCCTGTATTATACCCCAGAGCTGCACTCACTATTCTGCTGGTGGGGTCACTTTGTACATTACATTACTGATCCTGTACTGATCCTGAGTTACATCCTGTATTATACTCCAGAGCTGCACTCACTATTCTGCTGGTGGGGTCACTGTGTACATACATTACAT
Organism: Dendropsophus ebraccatus; assembly: GCF_027789765.1. Classification (NCBI taxonomy): domain Eukaryota; kingdom Metazoa; phylum Chordata; class Amphibia; order Anura; family Hylidae; genus Dendropsophus; species Dendropsophus ebraccatus. The sequence goes on along the minus strand of NC_091462.1, from coordinate 8,677,743 downwards.
TACTGATCCTGAGTTGTATCCTGTCCTGGGCTGCAGACTCATATCTCTTGCCTTCATGGATACTCTGCAGGAAACATTTCTGTGTGATCGGACTTGGTCAGAATCGGGGGTGGTGGTGGTGGTGGTGGTGGGGGGGGGTCAGTTTCCACATGTAAACAAGAATCTTTACATTCAATAACCAGATATTTTAAAACCGGAAGATTTTGAGCAGGAAGCACACTAGGCAGTTGTAGATTTCAGTATGCTCCTGGGCAGGGCTGGGATGGTGGTGGGCAGGGCAGGGATATTCCTAATCAGGGCTAGGATACTAGTGGGCAGGGCTGGGATATTCCTGGGCTGGGATGGTGATGGGCAGGGCTGGAATGGCGGTGTGCAGGGCTGAGATGGTGATGGGCAGGGCTGCGATACTTGTGGGCAGGGCTGGGATATTCCTGGGCTGGAATGGCAGTGGGCAGGGCTTCGATAGTGATGGGCAGGGCTGGGATGGTGGTGGGCAGGGCTGGGGTACTCCAGGGCTGGAATGGTGGTGGGCAGGGCTGGGATATGGGTGGGCAGGGCTGGGATACGGGTGGGCAGGGCTGGGATGCTAGTGGGCAGGGCTGGGATGCTAGTGGGCAGGGCTAGGATACTGGTGGGCAGGGCTGGGATACTCGTGGGCAGGGCTGGGATACTCCAGGGCTGGAATGGTGGTGGGCAAGGCTGGGATTTTCCTGGTCAGGGCTAGGATGGTGTTGAGCAGGGCTAGAATGCTGGTGGGCAGGGCTGGGATACTTATGGGCAGGGCTTGGATGCTGGTGGGCAGGGCTTTTATGCTGGTGGGCAGGGCTGGGATACTTATGGGCAGGGCTGGGATGCTGGTGGGCAGGGCTGGGATGCTGGTGGCCAGGGCTGGGATACTTATGGGCAGGGCTGTGATACTTATGGGCAGGGCTGGGATTTTCCTGGTCAGGGCTAGAATGCTGGTGGGCAGGGCTGGGATACTTATGGGCAGGGCTGGGATACTTATGGGCAGGGCTGGGATACTTATGGGCAGGGCTTGGATGCTGGTAGGCAGGGCTGAGATACTTATGGGCAGGGCTAGGATACTTGTGGGCAGGGCTGGGATACTTATGGGCAGGGCTTGGATGCTGGTAGGCAGGGCTGAGATACTTATGGGCAGGGCTGGGATGCTGGTGGGCAGGGCTGAGATACTTATGGGCAGGGCTGGGATGCTGGTGGGCAGGGCTGAGATACTTATGGGCAGGGCTGGGATGCTGGTGGGCAGGGCTGGGATCCTTATGGGCAGGGCTGAGATACTTATGGGCAGGGCTGGGATGCTGGTGGGCAGAGCTTGGATACTTATGGGCAGGGCTGGGATGCTGGTGGCCAGGGCTGGGATCCTTATGGGCAGGGCTGGGATACTTATGGGCAGGGCTGGGATGCTGGTGGCCAGGGCTGGGATCCTTATGGGCAGGGCTGGGATACTTATGGGCAGGGCTGGGATGCTGGTGGGCAGGGCTGGGATGCTGGTGGGCAGGGCTGAAAATAAAGACAAAAAGAGGCACAGGCGCCTCGTGTGATACCAGAGGCAAACGTGGAGAGTGTAGGGGTGGTATTGTGCTCACCTTAAAGCCACTTGGGCTAGTAGCGTATCACCCTAATTAGGGTATATATCCAAGCCGGGGTCTCTCGCTTGCTAGCTGGATTCACAGGACTGCAAAAGCTAGTGGTACCTCTACATGGGATGCTCCCAGGGGTGGGTGGGGGGGGGGGGGCGTGTGTATACAAGAGTAAAAAGAAAAATCCCCCAAAAAATGGTACCATTACCAGTGCTGTCACTGCCAGAAAATCCAATTCACCAGGCGGATGAAGAAAAACTTGGATTTTTCTTTTTACTCTTATGGGCAGGGCTGGGATGCTGGTGGCCAGGGCTGGGATACTGGTGGGCAGGGCTGGGATACTTATGGGCAGGGCTGGGATGCTGGTGGGCAGGGCTGGGATACTGGTGGGCAGGGCTGCGATATTGGTGGGCAGGGCTGCGATACTGGTGGGCAGGGCTGGGATGCTGGTGGGCAGGGCTGGGATACCTGTGGGCAGGGCTGGGATACTGGTGGGCAGGGCTGGGATACCTGTGGGCAGGACTAGGATACTGGTAGGCAGGGCTGGGATACCTGTGGGCAGGACTAGGATACTGGTGGGCAGGGCTGGGATATTTATGGGCAGGGCTGGGATACTGGTGGGCAGGACTGGGATACTTATGGGCAGGGCTAGGATACTTGTGGGCAGGGCTGGGATACTTATGGGCAGGGCTAGGATGCTGGTGGGCAGGGCTGGTGATGGGCAGGGCTGGGATACTTATGGGCAGGGCTGGGATACTGGTGGGCAGGGCTGGGATACTTATGGGCAGGGCTGGGATACTGGTGGGCAGGGCTGGTGATGGGCAGGGCTGGGATACTTATGGGCAGGGCTGGGATACTGGTGGGCAGGGCTGGGATACTTATGGGCAGGGCTGGGATGCTGGTGATGGGCAGGGCTGGGATACTTATGGGCAGGGCTGGGATACTGGTGGGCAGGGCTGGTGATGGGCAGGGCTGGGATACTTATGGGCAGGGCTGGGATACTGGTGGGCAGGGCTGGGATACTTATGGGCAGGGCTGGGATGCTGGTGATGGGCAGGGCTGGGATACTTATGGGCAGGGCTGGGATACTGGTGGGCAGGGCTGGTGATGGGCAGGGCTGGGATACTTATGGGCAGGGCTGTGATACTTATGGGCATGGCTGGGATACTAGTGGGCAGGGCTGGAGATGGGCAGGGCCAGGATTCTCTGGTTTTTCAGATCAGATTCCTCTAACCATTGGTGAGATAATCCTCTTACACAGACGCTATATGAGTGCAGTGGGTGTAGCAGACGTGCTGACCTGTATTGAGGACATTTACCCTCAGTGAGGGGGCAGATTACTGGATCTCTTCAGATTGTAGGTTCTGCTCCAGGTAACGCTGCATCCGCCATGACATCACTGCACAGGAGCCAGAATGCTGTCTGTGCCTGCAGCCGCCTGTGCTGGGGGGGGGGGGGGGGGGGGGTCAGCGTTACACCTGGGGATGGTGCAGCAAATATGTTCCATTAAACACGGTGAACAAGAGGCGCAGTGTTCAGTCCAGGCCAAGACCCTGAATGCTGGAACATTAACCCTTTACATCTGTAAACACAAAGTGTAGTTGACGTTTACTACCCTGGAGTTAGGGACGATGGGAGTGATGATACATTGTGTGTGATAGGAGATTAGAGTGTGAGCTCCTGGGGTCAGGGATGATGGGAGTGATGATACACTGTGTGTGATAGGAGATTAGAGTGTGAGCTCCTGGGGTCAGGGATGATGGAAGTGATAATACACTGTGTGCGATAGGAGATTAGAGTGTGAGCTCCTGGGGTCAGGGATGATGGGAGTGATGATACATTGTGTGTGTGATAGGAGATTAGAGTGTGAGCTCCTGGGGTCAGGGATGATGGGAGTGATGATACACTGTGTGTGATAGGAGATTAGAGTGTGAGCTCCTGGGGTCAGGGATGATGGAAGTGATGATACATTGTGTGTGTGATAGGAGATTAGAGTGTGAGCTTCTGGGGTCAGGGATGATGGGAGTGATATATTTGTGGTGTGAGCCCCCGGTGATGTTGTGTCGGAGGATTGGCCGGTCACTTGCTAGATGGTGAAGTGTGACTCCACTCTGGTGGTGGTTGGCTGAGATACAGTCGGACCTTGAGGTGTTATATTGTGACGCCAGTGCCTGGTGGGCACACAGCCTGCTTTTATTTTATAAGGCCGGTTGTACTTTTTTCTCTGTGGTCACTGTCCTGCCGGGTTGCTACCGGGTGACTTGGGATAGTGTAGTCACGGATGGCCAGAGTGGTGTAGTTACCCTCTCGAACTATCGTATCTGCCACCCACAGAAAGGGGAAGCGTCCCAAGGTTGAGGTGTGTGCTGTGTCGGTGTGAGGCGAAGGATGACAGAGTCTCTTTACCATAAATAAGCCAGTTTTTACTAGAATAGTATGTGCTTGCAGCAGGATCCACAATTATGACATCTCTCTTGATAAAGCACTTAATAGTACACTTGAAAACACTTGTAGACAAATACTTGACAATACAGCAACCGAATCTGCGATAGGAGGGTAGTGTAGAGTACAGTCGGCCGACTGAGTAGTGTGCTGAGTGATACAAAGAAGCAGAGTAGCAGAGAGGAGGATGTTGTGAGAGTCTCAAGTAGTACTGTGCTCTGCCGGGATGCTGGAGGATGAGGTAGAAGAATACTTAGAAGAACACTTGTGCCTGTGTATTGACCTTGTCTTAGTCTTCACACCACCTTATGCCCACTAGATTTGGCCGAACTGTCCTAGGGGGTGACACAAGCTCCAGACCTTATTACCTGGGATGAGCGGAATGCTGAGGGTTCCCCGTTGACAACCGCACTGCAAGATAGTTCCTAGGCTTTGTGCAACTTTGCTCTATCTGGATCAGTTCCTAGCTTACTGCTGTCTGTGGATACTGTCCTGCACTGTGACTCTCCTAGTCCACTGCGTGGGTTGAGGTTGTCTCCAACTGGTTCTCTCTTGAAGGGGTTTAGCACTGCATACTGTTGTGTAGTGTTACTGAGAAGAAAACTGTTAGGCGAGACCTGTCTGACATCCTACACATATGGGATTCTGACTAAGACTGAATGGACCGGGGACGTGGCAGAGGGCCAGGGCCCAGAGAGGACCACTTTAGAGAGCTGTCTAGCTTGTGTCCTTCCTCTACAGTGTCCAACACAAAAGACACACACACTTCCTCTACTCATGTAACTTCCTTCCTCAGCGTAACTAACGTGCGCTGTGAGTGGGTAGAGACTGCAGTAGAAGAAGTAAAGAGAGCTGATAGGAGAGAAGAACAGATTTCTTTTGGTCCGCAGATCCATGTGACATACAAAGAAACAATAACCCTTTATACACTTCAGCTGTGCAGCATCTGAACACACATATCTAATACAGCAACATCTAGTGGCAAAATTTATCACTTCTTTCACTAATAATAGTAACACCCACGACAATAATAACACCCGTGGTAGGACACCACATATTGGGCCAGATTTATTGTTGCAAATGTAGCAGAATTCTGGCGCCATTTATACCAACAAGTGTTGTTCACGTCTTCTGCCACATTTATTGTGTGTTATTAGACAATTTTGTCTTTTAAAGCGACTCTGTACCCACAATCTGAGCCCCCCAAACAGTGTCGGACTGGAGTGCCTTGGGCCCACCAGGGGAAATCATTCTTGGGGCCCACCCTTCTGCCACCATACTTATCTATGGTAACATTAATAAGGGTCCATTAACACGGCATGATATGGGGCAGAATGGGGCTGCAAATGATTGCTAATCAGCAGGGCAGGTGATGTGCAGCCGACAGCAATGATCTTAGCTGCACAAAAGATCAAATCAGCCGACTATGGGGCATTTGCGTGCATGTCAGCAGATCTCTGGCACTTTTACATGGGCCGATCATCGGCTGAATAGACTTCCTAGGAACGCTTGTTGCCAATTATTGGCCGGTGTAATTGGGCTATTTTTCTTTGCATGATAACACTGTATACTTAGATACAAGTCATACAGCTACTAATAACACCAGTATACAAAGAGCAAATATCCCCACACATATTACCGCTATACAGTAACTGACCAAATCCTGTATACCAAGACCGATATTACCAATAATACCAGTATACAGGAGGAAAATAGTATCACCATACATATCACAGCTATACTGTTACTGACCAAATCCTGTATACTATGACCAATATTACCAGTATACAAGAGGGAAATATTACCGCCACACCACAACCATTGCTACCATATTGTTACTGACCAAATCTGGTATACTAAGACCAATGAACACCACACCAGATTACAAGTAACAAATAATACCCCCACATACTGACTAACACCACCACATACTGACTAACACCACCGCTGCTACTGAATAAAATCCTCTGAACAAAGATCAATATCCCCTCATACAGTCATATAGAGGTGGCCCCAGCTCTACACAGGCTCTATACACCATGTACATTACAGTGCACATAGATTTAGTGACTCACATGGGACGTCTTCTCTGATCGGAGTTCTTCCCTTTTCACCTTCTTCTGTCCTGGGCCATTATGAGAACTTCTCCAAGCCACGAATCCACTAAATCTGCCAGAGAAACATATTAGGCTCCTCACTCTGTCACCATCCTCATCTCTCTACAAACTGCACATCTGTATTGGCCCCTTTACACCTTCTCTCAGTGGTTAGCCCTATAATATATATATATATATATATATATATATATATATATATATATGTAGACACCTTGTAGATGGCCCCTTGTTCAGTCCTCCATATAGAAGGCCCTGTGTGCATCTACTATAGTAGAAACCCCCCTCTGTGTGATCCCCTTACAGTAGATGACAACCTCTGTGCATTCCCTATATCAGGGGTAGGGAACCTCGGCTCTCCAGCTGTTGCAAAACTACAACTCCCATCATGCCTGGACAGCCACAGCTAAAGCTGTAGTTTTGCAACAGCTGGAGAGCCAATGTTCCCTATTCCTGCCCTATAGTATATGGCCCCCTCTGTGTAGTCCCCTTATAGATGACCCCTCTGTGTTGTCCACTAAAGTAGATGCCCCCCTCTGTGCATGCCCTATAGTTACCCTTAGAGATGCCCCCCATTGTTGTCCCCCTCTGTGTAGTGCCCTTTATAGATGCCTCCTCAGTGTTGTCCTCCTGCCCCCATCCAGTGTCCCTTATAGATGGCCCCTGTGTTGTCCCCCTTATAACTGGCCCACTTGTGTTATCCATCCCCCCATATAGATAGCCCCCTTATGTTGTCCATCCCTACCCCCCATTTAGCCCCTTATGTTGTCTATTCCCCCGTATAGCCCTCCTTATGTTGTCCTTGCCCCATATAGCCCCCTTATGTTTTCCTTCCCCTGTATATAGCCCCCCTTATGTTGTCCTTCCCCTGTATACAGCCCCATATGTTGTCCTCCCCCTGTATATAGCCCCCCTTATATTGTCCTCCCCCTGTATATAGCCCCCTATGTTGTCCTTCCCTGTATACAGCCCCCCTTATGTTGTCCTCCCCCTGTATACAGCCCCCCTTATTTTGTCCTCCCCCTGTATATAGCCCCCCTTATGTTGTCCTTCCCCTGTATACAGCCCCCCTTATGTTGTCCTCCCCTGTATACAGCCCCCCTTATGTTGTCCTCCCCCTGTATATAGCCCCCCTTATGTTGTCCTCCCCCTGTATACAGCCCCCCTTATGTTGTCCTCCCCCTGTATACAGCCCCCTTATGTTGTCCTCCCCCTGTATATAGCCCCCTTTATGTTGTCCTCCCCCTGTATATAGCCCCCCTTATGTTGTCCTCCCCCTGTATATAGCCCCCCTTATGTTGTCCTCCCCCTGTATATAGCCCCCTTTACGTTGTCCTCCCCCTGTATATAGCCCCCCTTATGTTGTCCTCCCCCTGTATATAGCCCCCCTTATGTTGTCCTCCCCCTGTATATAGCCCCCTTATGTTGTCCTCCCCCTGTATATATAGCTCCCTTATGTTGTCCTCCCCCTGTATACAGCACCCCTTATTTTGCCCCCCCCCCCCCCGATAAAAAACAAAACAAAACACAAGACGACTCACCTAACCACACGCTCCCCCGCCGGTCGCTGGCCTCCTCTTCTCCTGACTGATGAGCAGCTCCGATGTGAAGTCCCGGCAGCGCCATCACTGAGCTTAGTATGCGCCGCGGTAGCTAGGACCTCCGGTATGCGCTCCATGACCTGGAAGTCCTAGCCGCCGCGGCACACATGAGGTCAGTGATGGCGCTGCCGGGACTTCGCAACGGAGCTTGCGACACTCTTGTGATCGCAAGCAAATCTCTGCTTGCGGTCACAAGAGTGATTGACAGGGCGGGAAGCCTACGGCTTCCGCCCTGTCAATCAGAACACTGCTTACAGTTAAATCGCTTCCAGTTAAAAAGGGAGGTGCGGCCCACGGCCCCCCTAGGAGCAGGGGGCCCACTCCAGCTCGGGGCCCACCGGGGATTTCCCCGGCCCCCGGTGGCCCAGTCCGAGCCTGCCCCCAAACCACTTGTACCTTCGGATAGCTGCTTTTAATCCAAGATCTGTCCTGCGGTCCGTTCGGCAGGTGATGCAGTTATTGTCCTAAAAAAATACTTTTAAACTTGAAGCCTGTGCCAAACGGGAGTATCTGTGCCCTAACTTTGCAGCACCCCTCCATCCCTCCTCCCCACCCTCTTCATGTGGGTACAGAGTCGCTTTAAAGAGACCCTATCTGGATAATTCTGTCTTCGGTTCAACAGTAACGCTGGGTGATCTGGTTGCCACAGATATTTCCAATACCCTATGAGTTCTGTACACAATGGGGGACAATTATTAAGACTGGCATAATCACACGCCAATCTTAAATAAAGCCCCTTCTTCACTTACTCGGTCGGATTTACTAAGAGGTGCACCTCTACACCTGTTTCCAGGTGTAAACCATGATAAATTAGGTGCGGGGGAAGACCATACCTCCTCCCCACCTTGCCGTACCCCCTCATTATGGACGAGTGGGATGTACGCCACAGAAAAGGTAATAGTCTGTGCCTTTGGCATCATCCATAGGTGCCCCCCAAGATGTAATGTAACAAATAAGGCTCCGGCTCGGACCTCTCTGGGTGGGGGGCAGATACCTGGCATCTTCCGGGGTCAGCTGTGACTGTGCCGACCTAAAGAGAGAATAATAGTGATGGGTTCAGTTTAAACACTGCTGCATAAGGAGGTGTGGCTTAGCACAAAAAGGGTGTGGTTTAGTGAAAGGAGGCTTGGTCAGAGTGGTGCAATACCAAAATCAATATAAAATAGGAAAACTCATTGTTGGCCTAAAGCCAAATAACCATTAGCATAGATGCAGCAGACCACAATGTTCACCAGAACTGATCACCTTAGTCACGGTGGTCTCAGCCAGAATGAACACTATGGGGGACATTTATTAAGTCCAGCGTTTTTTACGCCAGACTTATAAATGTCCCTGCATCTCCGGTGCTACGGAGATTTATGTAGAGGAGGACTGCCTCTACATAAATCCCGTGCGCGTCGGTGCGCACAGCCAAAAACCTACGCCACCTGAAAGGTGGAGTAGGTATTCGGCGTATCTTTTAGGTATTCGGCGTATCGCCCCCCCCCCTGCGTACTCGGGGGAAAGGGGCGATTTGCGAATATTTTATTCGCAAATGGCAGTTTTGCGAATAAAATATTTGCAAATCGCCCCTTTCCGCAAAAAAAAGTACGCAGTTTTGCCTTGATACATGTCCCCCTATATGTTTGGATGCCGGATACATTGTGCCACTCATCATCTGGAGCCGGGAACCTTCCTGTCGCTTGTAACCCAACCCGTTCCCTGCGGCGAGCGAGCGGCCCATTAAGCAGCACAAGGCCTGTAATAAAGACTCATTACTTACAGTATGATTAGCTCCACTAAAAAGACCCAGTCACCCTGCAAATCTGCACTTGGAGGAGACAGTGTGGTTCGCTTTTGAGCAAAATCGGTGGATTCTCCGCTGGCAATTACTGGTTACCGATGGTTCTTACAATGATAACTATCTAGTGAGGCCCGCAGGAAAGAGAGAAGAAGGAAGGAAGAAGAGGAACGAGGGGAAGAAGTATGGTGAAAAGAAGAGAAGATGGAAAGGAGGTGGGGAAGAAGAAGAATGGTGAAAAGAAGAAAAGGAAGGAGGGGAAGAAGAAGGGTGAAAAGAAGGGAAGAAGGAAAGGAGGTGGGGAAGAAGAAGAATGGTGAAAAGAATAAAAGGAAGGAGGAGGAGAAGAAGAAGAATGGTGAAAGGAAGGAGGGAAAGAAGAAGAATGGTGAAGAGAAGGAAAGGAAGAAGGGGGAAAAGAATGGTGAAAGGAGGAGAAGAAGGAAAGGAGGTGGGGAAGAAGAATGGGGAAAAGAAGAGAAGGAAAGGAAGGAGGGGAAGAAGAATGGTGAAAGGAAGAGGGAAAGAAGAATGGTGAAAAGAAGAGAAGGAAAGGAAGAAGGGGAAAAAGAATGGTGAAAGGAGGAGAAGAAGGAAAGGAGGTGGGGAAGAAGAATGGGGAAAAGAAGTGAAGGAAAGGAAAGGAAGGAAAGGAAGGAGGGGAAGACGAATGGTGAAAGGAAGAGGGAAAGAAGAATGGTGAAAAGAAGAGAAGGAAAGGAAGGAGGGGAAGAAGAATGGTGAAAGGAAGGAGGGAAAGAAGAAGAATGATGAAAAGAAAAGAAGAAGACGCAGAATGAAGGGAAGAAGAAAAATGGTAAAAAGAAGAGAGGAAGAAAAGAGGAAGGAGAAGAAGGATGATGAAAAGAAGAAGAGGAGGAAGGAGGAGAAGAAGAATGGTGAAAAAAGGAAAGGAAGGAGGAAAAGAAGAATAGTAAAAAGAAGAAGAGAAAGAAGGTGGAGAAAAAGAATGGTGAAAAGAGAGGAAGAAGAAAAAGAGGATGAGTGGAAGAAGAAGAATGGTGAAAAGAAGAAGGAAGGGAAGAAGAATGATGAAAAGAAAAGAAGAAGATGCAAAATGAAGGGAAGAAGAAAATGGTGAAAAGAAGAGAGGAAGAAAAATAGGAAGGGGGAGAAGAAGAAGGGTGACGAAAAGAAGAGGAAGGAGGAGAAGAATGGTGAAAAGAAGAGGAAAAAGGGAAAGAAGGTGAAAAAAAAGAAAATGGGGTGAAGAAGAAGAAGAATGGAGAAATGAAGAGAAGAATAAGACGAAGGAGGGGAAGAAAAAGACTGGTGAAAAGAAGAAAAGGGAGGAAGGGAAGAGAAAAACTGGAGAAAAGAAGAGGAAGGAGGAGAAGAAGAAGAAGAATGGTAAAAAGAGGAGAAGAAGAGGAAGGAGGGGGAGAAGAAGACTGGTGAAAAAAGAGGAGAAAAGAGGGAAAGAAGATAAATGGTGAAAAAAAGAGAGGAGAAGAGGAAGATGAAAAGGGTAAGAGAAGGAACAAGTAGTAGCAAAGGAAGGAGGAAGAAGAGGGAGGAAAGGAAACACCAAAGGTGATGATGGAGAGACCTGGGAATGAGATGAAGAATAAAGGAGGATGAGGATGGTACTGGATGGACTGACTGTTGGAGGAGCAGGATGATGATGCTGGAGGATGGTGATGGTGGATGTAGTCAGTCTGGGCCTGTACAGGGGAATGCTCTCTATGTCAGGCTGTAGGGTAGATGGATGGAGTGACAGCTGGTGGCCTGCAGGATGCGCTGAGCGGCAGCAGAGGCTTCTCACCCTCCAGCTGCTGATTGATTATACAGGTATTACTGACGGCAGCCATGATCTCCTCTCACACCACACCTTCTATAATCCCTGCACCAGATTACACGCTGCAGGATGTCTGCACCCCGGAGCTCCTCATACTACACACAGTAATGCAGACAGATTTACCCCCTGAGGTCTCACCATAATGAGAATGGCATGAAGAAGGATGCGGGAGACGATACTGAGACAGCCCCACCATATTACAGACTATAGCGGCCAGTTACACAGAGAAGACCCCACTATGAGGGCCGCTCCATACAGGATTCTCCCCGGGACCACTCCAGATGTAATTGTTCTACAAGGACGACCATTGAATTGAACAACTGCCATAAAGCAGAGCTCTGCAGGGAAATGTCTGCCCGGACACAGCATCCAAAATCAACTGTAAGCCAGGGGGGCCAGACACAGGGCCCAGAGCGATCAGCTGATCCCTACAGGACCTGCAGAATAAAAAGATCTGTGTCTGATGAACTATAATAATACAGAATAAAAATCACTATAGACTCTGAACAAGCAGGGGGCGCTGGGAAATTTTTACCTGTGAAGCTGCATAACAGTGAGTGCAGCTCTGGGGTATGATACAGAATGTAACTCGGGATCAGTAATGTAATGTATGTACACAGTGACCCCACTAGCAGAATAGTGAGTGCAGCTCTGGAGTATAATACAGGATGTTACTCATGATCAGTAATGTAATGTATGTACACAGTGACCCCACCAGCAGAATAGTGAGTGCAGCTCTGGAGTAAAATACAGGATGTAACTCAGGATCAGTACAGGATATGTACACAGTGACCCCACCAGCAGAATAGTGAGTGCAGCTCTGGAGTAAAATACAGGATGTAACTCAGGATCAGTACAGGAGCAGTAATGTATGTACACAGTGACCCCACCAGCAGAAGAGTGCAGCTCTGGAGGATAATACAGGCTCTGTATTATAATGTATTTTCATGGTGACTCATCTCATTATTGTTACCGGTGGTTTGGTATCAGTAGAATAGTAGGGTCTGATATTGTGATACTGCTGTAGTGGCTCCATATTTCCAGTAATCTCAGGAGTGGCCCCGGCGGCGCTGGTCATGCCGGGTTGGTGTTTGTACCTTCACGGTTTAATCAGTTTTCCGGAATTGATGATTTGTGTCTGCACTGTGATTGCCTGAGGGAAAGTCTCTGTGTAAAATCATCTCATGTCATGGAGTACTCATCACAGTGATGGAGGAACGTCCTGATCTGTGGACTCTACATACATCTGTGCATCTATAGAGGGGTCTTCATATAGCAACCTTCACATTTCCTTCAGGCTTACTGTACAATTAACTGCACTGCCCCCTGGTGGCCGGTCAAACACCAGGTCTGAAGGGTCACTGCAGACTGTTCAGCTGCATGATAGATTTATTTTATGTAGTGGTGGGGCAGCGCCACCCAGTGTTCATACCTAGATCCTGCCGTCTGTCTGCGCTTTTTTACTCGTCTGTCTCTGGGAAAGTGGATCCCACTACTCAACTTACCCTGTTCAGAATGGTAAAGCTGCCAGCTGGTAGTTTGTTTGCTAGATCTCATACTTTTGTGACTTGCACCCCCCACTCGACAACTCCCCTAACCCATACCTCCCAACTTTGACTGAGTGCAAAGAGGGACATAGACACGCCCCAACCAAACAAATAACACGCCCCTAACCACACCCATGCCACAAGCTACGCCCCTAACCACACCCAAACACTTCTCCCACAATCACAGGGTAGCGCAAAACTGATTTTCTTATGCTACCGCTGCTACTGAATAAAATCCACTGTACAAGGATCAATATCACCTCCTACAGTCATATAGAGGTAGAGCCAGCCCTACACAGCTCTGTACACCATATATATTACAGTGCAGTTATATCTAGTGACTCACAGGGGACATCTTCTCTGATCAGAGTTCTTCCCTTTTCATCTTCTCCTCCATCTGACCTGGGCCGTTATAAGAACTTGCTCGAGCCACAAATCCACAGGATCTGCCAGACAAACATATTAGGCCCCTCACTCATCTCTCTACAACCTGCACATCTGTATTGGCCCCTTTACACTCTCATTTAGTGGGTAGGCTGACTCTATGTGACCCCCTTATAGTATATGCCCCTTTCTTTGTAGCATCCTTATAGATGCCCCCCTTATAGATTGCCCCCTAATATATATCCCCCTTATAGATTGCTCCCTTATATATGTCCGCTTTATAGATTGCCCCCTAATATATATCCCCCTTATAGATTGCTCCCTTATATATGTCCCCTTTATAGATTGCCCCCTAATATATATCCCCCTTAAAGATTCCCCTTTGTACATGTCCCCCTTATAGATGGCCCCCTAATACATGTTCCCCAGACCAAAAAAACACACAACTCACCTAACACCTCGCTCCCCCGCTGCGGCTGTCTTCTTCTCTCACCCTGTCGGCCTGGCTCCCGGCTGATACGCGCTCCCTGGGGATGTCCCAGGAATTCCCCAGCAGAGAGCGCACGAGTGACCTCTCCAGGGCTGGTAACTCCGGTACAAGGAGCTCTCAGTACTTGTGAGAGCTCCATCTACCGGAAGTACAGGCCCCCATCTATGAGCCTTTTCCCCCATCATCCTGTCCCTGGTCGTCCTTCCTTGGACACATTTGGGTGGTACTGACCACTATATACTGGGGACCACTGAAGACCGTCTACTCTGGAGATGCTGTGACCCCGGGGTCTACACATCACTATCTGGCCCCCAGGTTATATATCCCGACAGATGCCATATCAATGTTTACTTCCCTTCACCTGTCGGTGGTTTTAATGTTATGGAGCATTTACAGGGCTAATAAACACCTGATTTTATTAGATCCTCTGGATGACACAGGGATTCAGGCCAGTCCGGTTGATAGGAAGCCATTCCTCTCTATGGCTGATCCTTCCCGCCTCCACTATCTGAGCTGGGCTCCGCCTCCTCTCCAACAGAGCGGTAGTAGCAGCCGGTGACCTCTGCGGCTTTCATCCTCCTTCCTTTGCTCGGCCGCCCCCCTGACCCCTCTTCTCTGCGCCGCAGACTCCCCACTTGCAGGCCTCGTCCTCTATTCTTTTTCTACCTTTAATCTCTTCGCACTGACAGAACATGGCTGAGTCTGTTCTCGGCTTCTGAGGGCTGCAGTGCCGAAATGTCGCCTCTCATCTTCTGGGTTATTGTGCTGCAGGATTTCTTCTTCTTGCCGCACCTGCCGCCGCCACCGCTGAGCAGTCTACAAAGCGCTTGAGGGTCGGAGCTGAGAGATGCAGTCACTTCAGATAAAGGAGAAGATAAATGACGGGAAGCTCGGCTCGGAGAAGTGACTTCCATTTCACACAACTTTAAAAAGAAAAAAAAAAAGAAATTGCAGATTGACGAGGCGGCAGACAGGAGCGTCAGAAGAACAGATACAGAACAAGAGCTTGTTAACCGTCCCTGGAGGAGCAATCACTGAGGAGGAGGAATCACTGATCACACAAGACGCCCCAAGACTCCGGGTGGGATCACAGCGGGAAATGAATGAGAGAAGTGGCCTAAAAAATTCACTCCATCAGAGAGAACAGGGCGACGTTCTGGCCTTATGGGGTCCTCATCAAGCCAAGAGCAAGCTGGACCAAGTCAATGGCCAATTATCAGCTGGCTGGACCAAGTCAATGGCCAATTATCAGCTGGCTGGACCAAGTCAATGGCCAATTATCAGCTGGCTGGACCTCTTGTTGCTGATTATCGGCCGATGTAAATTTCTATATAGGAATTAAAGAGGCAATGTCAGAATAATATTATTTAAAAAAATTGACAGGTTGTGATTGCAAGCAGTTTTGCAAAATACTCTATTTTGAAAGTGGAACGATCAGCAGGTTAGAAATATCTAATAGCTCCCTAGTGGGCATAGGGCGCTGAGGATGAAGGTCTGTCTGTTACCTTCATTCTCATCACAGTTCCTGTGCAGTTTTAATGTAATACTCTGTCCGATAAGGCCATTTGGAGCACTGCCCAGCCCCCAGAGCAACGATTCAGCCCTGGGCCATCCCGCTCCAATGATAGATCAATAGAAGTTGCCCGCTGAGGGCAGATCTGCGCTGTAGGGGCAGTGCTCTAAACGCCCTTACAGGACAGAGGACTACATTAAAGCTGAATGGTGACAAGGATCAAGGTAAGAGACATACCCTCATCCTCAGTGTTCTGTGCACAATAGGGACATATCAGGTTAGATTTGTCTAACCTGCTTATCACTCCCCTTTAGGCTGGGTTCACACTACGTATATTTTAATCAGTATTGTGGTCCTCATATTGCAACCAAAACCAGGAGTGGATTAAAAACACAGAAAGGCTCTGTCCACACAATGTTGAAATTGAGTGGATGGCCGTCATATAACAGTAAATAACGGCCATTATTTTAATATAACAGCCGTTGTTTTAAAAAATAACAGCAAATATTTGCCATTATATGGCGGCCATCCACTCAATTTCAACATTGTGTGAACAGATCCTTTCTGTGTTTTTAATCCACTCCTGGTTTTGGTTGCAATATGAGGACCACAATACTGACTGAAATATACGTAGTGTGAACCCAGCCTTAAAGTGTACCTGTCGTTACAAAAAACTTTTGACGTCATAGAGACATGTCAAAAGTTTTGATCGGTGTGGGTCTGAGTAAGATATGGGGCGGGGAAAGCAAGATATAGGGTGGGGGAGTAAGATATGGGGTGGGGGGAACAAGATATTGGGCGAGGGGGAGTAAGATATGGGGCAGGGAGCATAAGATATGGGAGGGGGAGTAAGAAACAGGGTGGGAAGATTAATATACGGGGCAGGGAGAGTAAGATGGTCTCCTCTGTTTGTCTGGTGAGGCCCTGGTCTCCTCTGTTTGTCTGGTGAGGCCCTGGTCTCCTCTGTTTGTCTGGTGAGGCCATGATCTCCTCTTGGCCTGTCTGGTGAGGCCCTGGTCTACTCTTATCCTGTATGGTAAGGGGCCCTGGTCTCCTCTTTGTCTGCTGAGGGCCCCGTTCTCCTCTTTGTTTGTCTGGTGAGGCCCTGGTCTCCTCTTGGCCTCTTTGGTAAGGCCCAGTCTCCTTTTTGTCTGTCTGGTGAGGCCCTGGTCTCCTCTTGGCCTCTTTGGTGAGGCCCAGTCTCCTTTTTGTCTGTCTGGTGAGGCCCTGGTCTCCTCTTGGACTGTCTGGTGAGGCCCTGGTCTCCTCTTGGCCTTTCTGGTGAGGCCCTGGTCTCCTCTTGGACTGTCTGGTGAGGCCCTGGTCTCCTCTTGGCCTTTCTGGTAAGGCCCTGGTCTCTTCTTGGCCTTTCTGGTGAGGCCCCATTCTCCTCTTGGCCTCTTTGGTGAGGCCCAGTCTCCTTTTTGTCTGTCTGGTGAGGCCCTGTTCTCCTCTTGGCCTATCTGGTGAGGCCCTGGTCTCCTCTTGGACTGTCTGGTGAGGCCCCAGAGTCCTCTTTTTCTGTCTGACGAGGCCCCGGTCTCCTCTTTGTGTCTGGTGAGGCCTTGGCCTCCTCTTTGTCTGGTGAGGCCCTGGTATCCTCTTGGCTTGGCATCACTTTGCTTTGTTGGATGAGGCAAAAAAAAAGAAAAAAAAGAAAAAAAAGAAGAAGGTTGATAGCCCTGATAAGAGTGGCAGTAAAGACAAGCCCACATGGAGAGGGCAGCACCATGTACTCTGAGGACATCTAGTGGTGCTTCTCAAGTACTACAGCTGCTACGTAATAAATACATGAATGTAAAGCTGAATTTATCTGCAGAAGCCGCTCAACAATGAACTGTAAACATTTTCAGTAAATTAACAAAAATTGTATATATACTTGTCTGTCTATATGTACTTGCATAAATTTAACAATTTAAAGAGTAATGTGCTGTGTGCATTATTTCTTATTCACTGTTATACCAGCTAAAATCTTGACTCAAGACACAGGGAGTCCCAGCCCCACGCACGCGCCTGAGAAAGGCAGAGATTTGATTGACAGCCCTGCCCAGCGTGTATCTGTCTCCCAGTCTGTGAACTACAGGTGCCAGAGCACCTTCACAGACCAGAAGAAACAGGTTGGAGTGTGTGTGTGTGTGTGGGGGGGACTTGTACCAGCGGGAGGGTGGGCATACCGGCAGGTGGGGAGGTGTACTGGCGGGGGGAGGGGCTTACCATTCGAGTGTACTGATGGGGGGGCGGGTGTTACTCTGAATCCCACTCTCTATTGTGGTGCTATCTGCACACAGAGGGGATGGCAATAAAGGCTAGCATGTGTAGGGGTGAGAGATGTAGCCAGTTCAGCTCCCACTAACAGGCTGAGCAGGGAGACAAGGGAAATATCTGGGCAGCAGAATACAGCCAAAGAGCTTTCTTTTCTTAACATGAAATGACAGGTACTTTAAGGTAGAGTTGTAGTCTTGTTTCCCCTTGTGAATATTCCTGTCAGTGTGATGGAGATTGCACCAATCTAGTGTTACGGATAACAGAATACAACTCTTTTTTATTTCTGTCAAAGAAAGAAGTGCAACTACAGGTGACAGCAGATAGGGGGTGCTCTGGAGCTGAAACAGCGGGTGGTCCCTCAATTCTTGCTCCTCAGCCTGACACCATCGTTCCTGTGGTTCTAGATATTGTTACTTTCACTTACATCTTCTTATCTTCATGAACACCTATACAGTACCAGAATTTATACAAACAAACACTGGGTTTTAGTTTTAAAAATTATATATATAAGATTTTTATTATGTATACATTAGTACAAAATACAATATGTTTCTCATAAAAGAAGAATTTAAAAAAATGACCACAATAAAAAAGTATATAATACCAATAAAAAGCTGATGTTAGCAGATATACATCATCATGGACAGTGCATCTATAATAATCTCTTTTAATTCTAGTCCTCTGCCTCACTATGTCACAAAGGGGTATATATGTATCTAGGGACTTAATAATCTCCTAGTTCCCCATATGCTTACATATAGTCACAAGAGGTATATAATCCACTATTATTATCTCCTAATCTTTATTGCACTCACCCATGCTGCCAAACCGCCAAAGAGAGCCGTCCCTACGTACGTTTCGTTATCTTCCTCAGGGAACTGCCCATATCACTTCCTTACCCCCTTATATATACCTAAATCCTAATTAGTTTACCCGTGTTTCCGGGATTGCGGCGCGCCGAACCGGAAGCGGAGGCCGCGTCACATCCGGGCAGGCAGCTCACTCCTAGTGCGCATGACCGCAACATTACGTCACGGACATGCGCACATCGGATATTGAGGCCCCCCGGATACGACGTCGGCGTCAGCAACCGTCTCAGCGCGCACGCCCAGGGTTACCGGGTCACGTGTCTACAACGTCCAATCAAAGTATGCTGTCTCCATGCCATTGCAATTGTATATCTCAATACCACCCTATCCAGATACGCTATCAGTGCTGAATGATCATAATGTGGCGAGAATATTTGCTTTCTACCTATAAATCCCCTATATGTGAGTATACATAGAACTACTTATATATATATACATAATTATAGAAAAAACAAGTTAATATCAATACGTAATCACATTATAAAGTGCAAATGTGCAATATTTATAGTTAATGTGTAAATATACATGAATTAATACAAAACATCAAATCATATACAGTGTAAAAGATGAATAATATAATTATTCTATTATTATCATAAAGTGCAGAATTGAAAAAGTGCAATAAAAAAAGTGCAATAAAAAATATATGAAACTGTGCAAAAATCCTATGGTAAAAAAAATTATATAATATATATGAGGGGCTCGAATGAACCCCATATTGTGAGTCAATTGACACAACATATATCTATATATCCTATGTTAGTATCACTGTAATCCCGCCGATTTCCTCATATTTCAGCACTGCCGTCTTCCCCATTTCCATGGTGTACTTCGAAAAACATCATGCAAGGCATAAGATTCACCCTAACTTGATCCAAGAAAGATCCTAAAATAGTCAAGACTATTTTAGGATCTTTCTTGGATCAAGTTAGGGTGAATCTTATGCCTTGCATGATGTTTTTCGAAGTACACCATGGAAATGGGGAAGACGGCAGTGCTGAAATATGAGGAAATCGGCGGGATTACAGTGATACTAACATAGGATATATAGATATATGTTGTGTCAATTGACTCACAATATGGGGTTCATTCGAGCCCCTCATATATATTATATAATTTTTTTTACCATAGGATTTTTGCACAGTTTCATATATTTTTTATTGCACTTTTTTTATTGCACTTTTTCAATTCTGCACTTTATGATAATAATAGAATAATTATATTATTCATCTTTTACACTGTATATGATTTGATGTTTTGTATTAATTCATGTATATTTACACATTAACTATAAATATTGCACATTTGCACTTTATAATGTGATTACGTATTGATATTAACTTGTTTTTTCTATAATTATGTATATATATATAAGTAGTTCTATGTATACTCACATATAGGGGATTTATAGGTAGAAAGCAAATATTCTCGCCACATTATGATCATTCAGCACTGATAGCGTATCTGGATAGGGTGGTATTGAGATATACAATTGCAATGGCATGGAGACAGCATACTTTGATTGGACGTTGTAGACACGTGACCCGGTAACCCTGGGCGTGCGCGCTGAGACGGTTGCTGACGCCGACGTCGTATCCGGGGGGCCTCAATATCCGATGTGCGCATGTCCGTGACGTAATGTTGCGGTCATGCGCACTAGGAGTGAGCTGCCTGCCCGGATGTGACGCGGCCTCCGCTTCCGGTTCGGCGCGCCGCAATCCCGGAAACACGGGTAAACTAATTAGGATTTAGGTATATATAAGGGGGTAAGGAAGTGATATGGGCAGTTCCCTGAGGAAGATAACGAAACGTACGTAGGGACGGCTCTCTTTGGCGGTTTGGCAGCATGGGTGAGTGCAATAAAGATTAGGAGATAATAATAGTGGATTATATACCTCTTGTGACTATATGTAAGCATATGGGGAACTAGGAGATTATTAAGTCCCTAGATACATATATACCCCTTTGTGACATAGTGAGGCAGAGGACTAGAATTAAAAGAGATTATTATAGATGCACTGTCCATGATGATGTATATCTGCTAACATCAGCTTTTTATTGGTATTATATACTTTTTTATTGTGGTCATTTTTTTAAATTCTTCTTTTATGAGAAACATATTGTATTTTGTACTAATGTATACATAATAAAAATCTTATATATATAATTTTTAAAACTAAAACCCAGTGTTTGTTTGTATAAATTTTAGTGCGGGTTTTTTTTTTTGATAAGGGGACATCTGGTGGCGCATAGTGGTATTGCAGCCTAAGTTGTGAGATTACCTCGTTCCCCTTGTCTCAAACCTATACAGTACCAGGTTGATCCTCCAGGTCTGCAGACATTAAGGAAGGTGGTGCTCATCCTATTTACTCCCTGCAGCCAGTCAGTCAGATGGTGCACATTATTCAGGGGAGTGGGGCGGATCCCAAACTTGCTGTATGGGGTCAGAGCTCAGTGAGTATGGGGGCTGTATGGAGAATTAATTGTCATGCTCCTCTCTACTGATCCAAGCCCAATAACAGGGAACATTTTCCTGCTGAGAGGTAACGGTGTGATCCCCAGAAGATATGGATGCTCAGGTCCTTATAGAGTTCATTATTCAAGCATCCAACGGCCCTAGAGCATGCCAGAAAGATGCTTCCCAGACCACAACATGGCCACCTTCATTCTGCTGGACCCCAACAGTGCACACATGGGATACAGCTTCATGCTGTTTACCCGAGACGCCAACCCAGCCATCTTTATGGTTTAGCGGGTAATGGATCTCATCACTCCAAGTGGCTGACAACCATGTGTCCAAAGTCCGCTGCCCTCTCTCTTTGGCCCATGGGAGGAGTATGATGCCAGTCATCACCTTTCTTAGTCTTCAGCCACTGAACCCCTGTAGACAGAAGGTACACCCTATAGTTATTGTACTTTGTCTGATTTGCCTCCCATTGTATGGCTGAGTCAATTGGGCCAGTCATACATCACGGCTGCTGTGTGATCTCCTGGCAGGTGTCTGTCTATGCTTCATCCAGTCTTGGTAACAACCACCAAGTGCAGCTGTTTCAGATATTCTGGCACCTCCAGACTTTAATAATCTGGACTTTAAAACACTCAAGGCTCTATGGTCACCCATGACTGGGAACTGCTGTCTTGTGCTGTGCATAGGGGTCACACGTTATCTGAACCTATCATTATGCCGCTACCATGGTATAGCATTATTGGCCACAAGATGTCTGACCCCAGCTGTTCCTAATTTAATAGGTGTTCAGTGTGACATCATACCAAGGATCACGGAGCCCAGCAGAGGTCTTACAGCCGCTCCCACCACTCATCACAGGTAGAGGTGAGTTATTACTTGAAATCGATTTCCCCCCTCCTCCTGCAGGCTCCCGGCTTTTAGAAAACGCAGGACTTCTCCTTTAATGCTCCCTATGGCTGGAATTAATGATCATGATTAATTCTGGCTGTAGAAAGTGTTAAACTGCCGTTCACAGGGACAATCCGTTGGTAACATAGCCTTCAATTGAAAAAAGGAAGGGATTTTTGTTTTACATAAGTGAAATGCTAGCTGGTCTTACTCACCAAGTGTTTTGAGCTGCTGCCATTCCTGGGTTACAAGTTTTTCTAAAAGCCGATCTATAACCAAGATGGGGCCAACCAGGAAACTACATTTCCCATCATGCATCTCCCTGATTGGTCCGTTTGTGTACTCGTGCCCTTAGCTTTCTTTCCTGCCCACTGCTGTCATTACTGGACAGGACTTTTTTTTTCAATGATTTTGCATCATATAACCCCAGTATGCATTCCATACTAGCTGATGTGGCAGAGCAGACCTACCACACCACTGAGTTAGAAGGGACTTGTATTCAGCCATGTCAGTAAATTGGTCTCAGTTAAACCAGGTGCAGAAAAACATAAATTACTAACCGGGTAATTTCTTTTCTTTGAGCCCATGACGGCACCCCTGGAGATGACCACCTCCTACTCCCATTAGACAGGAAACAGGACCACTGGACCTTAAAAGAATCGCCTCCTCTCACCAGCACCAGTTTCTCAGCAAGGTTCCTAGGAGCGAAGGTTAATAAACACAACATAGAACAATACTGTGTGTGTGTGTGTGTGTGTGTGTATATATAAATTTCAAAGTAAATATATTTTTTTATTTTTTTTAATAGAAAATAACTTTTTCATCTTTTTTTTTTTTAAAGAAATTATATATAGTGTGTTAACAGGGTGGGTATTAGGCGGGGTGCCGTCATGGGCTCAAAGAAAAGAAATTACCTGTTAGTAATTTATGTTTTCTCTTAACGCCCTATGATGGCACCCCTGGAGAGTAGACTAGGAATCTTTTTTCCCCGCCTAGGGGGGGACTACTGCCTGAAGAACCCTACGTCCAAATGTAAGATCTTCTGTAGAGGACAGTTGTAGTCTATAGTGTTTGAAGAAAGTGTGTGGAGTGCTCCATGTAGCTGCTCTACAAATCTGCTCTAGGGGGACAGAAGCCCTTTCTGCCCATGAAGTGGCCACTGCCCTAGTTGAATGTGCCCCAAAGCCCACCGGAACATCCTTCCCACTAGACTTATAGCATTCTCCAATAGCCTGTCTGACCCATCTAGAAATGGTCTGTGATGTAGCTGCTTTTGCCCTATTTTTTCCCTGAAAGGAAATGAGGAGATTGTTGCTATGTCTCCAATCCTTAGTAGCATCAAGGTAGTGTAAAATACTACGTCTCACATCTAGAGTGTGGAAGGCTGATTCTCTCTCGTTAGTGGGATTGTTGCAAAATGAGGGAAGAACTACCTCTTGGGTTCTATGAAAATTGGAAACAACCTTAGGGAGAAAAGCAGGATCGGGTGACAGAATAACTCTTTCATCTCCGATGGTCATGTAGGGAGAGACAATGGAAAAGGCTCTAATTTCGCTAACTCTTCTAGCTGATGTAATGGCTAATAGGAAGGCTAGCTTCCAAGATAGTAACTTAATTGGTAAATCAGACATGGGTTCAAATGGGGCAAGTGTTAATGCTGAAAGCACAATGTTCAGATCCCATGGTGGTAGTTTAGACTTAGAGGTAGGATTAAGTCTAACTGCAGCTTTTGTGAATCTTTTAATCCAGGGATGCTCTGCCAGTCTGTAATCAAATAGAGCACTAAGTGCCGACACTTGGACTTTAATGGTGCTAGGTCTTCATTTCTTCTTTAGGCCCTCCTATAAGTAGTCCAGAATCAGTGGAATATCGGGTGGGGCTAACACATTAATAGGATGGTTCACGAATGCACAAAAGGATTTCCAGGTTCTGAGGTAAATCATGGATGTTACCCTCTTACGGCTTGCCAGCAATGTAGATATCACCTGGGGGGATAGACCTCTATCAATCAAGAGCTGCCTCTCACACGCCAGGCTGTCAGATGTAGATTCTGAACTGTGGGATGGTAAACTGGGCCCTGGCTCAGGAGATCCCGTCTCTCCGGTAACACCCATGGGTCGGCTATTGAGATTCTTCTTAACCAACTGAACCACACCCTTCTGGGACAGAAGGGTGCAATTAGAATGGTATCTGCCCTGTCTTGTCTGATCTTGCGAATGACTCTGGGAAGAAGTCTGTTCGGAGGAAAGAGATATAACAGATTCTCTCCCCAATACTGTGCCAGGGCTTCCACCGCTACAGGTCTGTCTTTCGGGCGGAGGGAGTAGAATTTCTGAACGTTCCTGTTGGCCCGTGTAGCGAATAAGTCCATCTTCGGGGTTCCCCAGAGTTTGCAAATTTGCTCGAACACCTCCTTGGACATTTCCCATTCCCCCTGATTGAGTCTGTGTCGACTGAGATAGTCTGCTGTCGTGTTGTCTACTCTTCTCAGATGTAAGGCTGTCAAGGAGAGGAATGTAATGAGGTATTCTCATCAGGTCTGGAGATCTTGTTCCTCCTTGATGGTTGATGTAGGCTACGACAGCTGCATTGTCGGACCGAACTCTTACATTTTTCCCTTGTAGTTCTGGAAGGGCCTGCATCAAAGATAGAAAAACGCCTTTCAGTTCTCTTACATTTCGGGACTGTCTTGCTTCTTCCGCATTCCATCTTCCCTGTAGGAGCAGGGACTCCGAATGAGCCCCCCAACCTGATGGGCTGGCATCTGTTGTGATAGTTACCACTTCCTGGATGTTCCAGGGGAGTCCTCTGCACAGATTTTCTTGTTGTTCCCATTAGAACAGGGATCTTACAGTCTGTGGAGATATAATGAAAGGGGAATCTAGGGAATCAGGTAATCCATCCCATTCAGCTAAAATCTGTGATTGAAGCACTCTAGTATGATATTGTGCCCAGGGAACCGCTGGAATGCAGGATGTTAATAACCCCAGCAGGGACATGGCTGATCTGAAAGAGCTTAGGGGATGGGACCTGATTTCTCTGACCTTAGTCTGTACTAATGAAACCTTGTTCTCTGGGAGGAAGGATTTTTGTAAACGAGAGTCTAAACAGATCCCCAGGAATTTACAACATTGGGTTGGAACCTTATTTGATATATCCTCATTCACTTCCCAGCCTAGTGAAAACTGAATGAACAAATTCAATATCTGATAGTAATGCAGACTGAGAGTTATCAACAATCAGGAAATCATCTAAATAAGGTATGATTATGATGTTTCTTTCCCTAACATGGGCCATGACCTCTGCCATTACTTTAGTGAATACTCTCGGGTCCTGGGAGATTCCAAAGGGCATAGCTGAAAACTGAAAATGTTTAATCTCTTCCCCCATGTTAACCGCGACTCTCAAAAATCTTTGATGATCGGCATGCATAGGGATATGATAGTATGCGTCTCTAAGATCAATGGTGGCCATGTAACAAAATTCTGAGAGGTTCAGAATGGAATCCATCTCCTCTGCTACTCTGAACCTCTCGGAATTTTGTTACATGGCCACCAGGGTTAGGGCCCTGTTCAGAGGTTTGAGGTTTATAATGGTTCTAAATGATCCATTAGGTTTCTGAACCAAAAATAAAGTTGAGTAAAATCCAACCTTTCTTTGTGCTTCTGGCACTGGGATTAGAACTCTCTTCTGCAATAAGGAATTTACTTCCGCTACCAGAGCGGCGTGTTTGTGTGGGTCTGAGGACAAATCGGTACACACAAACCTTTCCCCTGGGGAGGACGAGAAAGAAATTTTTAGGCCTAACTTTATTATGTCTAGTACAAATAAACTGGCAGAGATGGTACTCCATTGTAAGACATAATAAGACAACCGCCCTCCCACAGGGACCTCATGTCATTGCGCTGGTTTCTTATCAGAGGAGGGGAAAAGAAACCCTTTACTTTTCTTAGCTGGCCTCCAATCTTTCCTAGTGGAAGGACCCCCTCCCCTGGGCTTCCTACCTCTTCCCCTAGCTGGTCTGCTGGGTTGTTGAGGGATGATAGGGAATCCCTTCTTCCTATCTAAAGCGTTAACGATTATGCAAACTATAATCGTCCGGTGGAATAGGGCCTTAAGCCTGGCTACATCTGTACACTTCTGCTCTCTTATCCAATGGATCCTTTATGACAGCTGAATCTTTAAAGGGAAGTGCATTCCTCTTAGTAATTTTGGCCACTGGTGGGTCGATCTTAGGTGCTCCCTGCCAAGTCTCGCAGTCCTCCTGACTGAAAGGGTATTTCCTTTTATACTAAAAAAAGAAGAAAGGAGGAAACAAATATTAAGTATGGATTTCATATAATATCAAATGGATAGCCAGAAATCCCATCACTTACAGCCTGAGGGACAAAAAAATTTTCTATCTGGATTTGAGCACTCATGGCTAATGAGAGACTTTATATTCTGATGAATCGGAAATACAAGGCGCTTTTTTGGAGCCAGTTCCTCAAACATCATGTCTTGTCTAGTCTTTGGTTCTAGGGTGTCATCTATCTCCATAGTTAAGCAAACAGCTTTAACCAAAGAGTCTATATATTCTATTGGAGTAGAGGAATCCTCTCCAGCCATCTCCTCCACTTCATATGCTGGTTCACTCTGATCCTCTAAAGACACCAGTTCCTGATCCTCCTCAATACTAGGAGAGGAATTCACCATCTGGCTAGGTCCTGCAACCTCAATAGGCTGATTGTCAGCCGGAGGTGCCAGGATGACCACAGCGGCAGTCGTAGTCTCAGAAGGTGGAGGGCGAGAAGGAAGAGAGGCCTATAGAAAAACAATAATAACGAACTAGGATACAGAAGTATAAAAAGGAAAAAAAGAAAGAAATGATACATACCCTGATTTCATGCCTAACCATGTCTCTCATACTCCTCATAAAAGAGGGTCCCTGGTCTTTCAATACACAGTTCATACAACCTCCGCAAAGGGTTTTAGTATATGAACTACTAAGTCTCTTTTTGCATATGGGACAATCTCTGTTTTTAGAACGTTCTTTCCTAGCAGCTTCATCCTACAAATAAATAATGAACTGAAATAAGATATCAGAAAAAATTAAATGAATATGGGGATCTCCCCTCTTACCCCACCATACCGCTGGATTCTCTGCAGTAGATGTTTGAGCCGCAGAGGGTTGAGCAGTGTCAGCGCCTTGGGACTCCATCTGACCCAGGATAGGTAGTAAATGGTTTCCAGCTGGTAGAAAGAGATCCACAGCTTACACAAGCAGCAAAACCAGAGACTGTCTCCATGCTGCCGGTTTTTAAATTATGGCGCCACCACGCCTCGGGACTAGCTGGCTCCGCCCCCTGCCGCGGCGCTGATTCGGCACACCCTCCCGCAGTCAGACTCCTGACAGGCCCCAAGGCCTGGAGTGTGTTGAACAAGGCCCCCAGGACTTCCCCCTCCGTCCGCCCCCCCCGTGATGTCAGCGCGTAACCACTTCCGGTCATGTGCGCACGCCGCACGAGGGACGCCGCGCAAGCAACGTCACCGCGCCCTCGCCGCGGCCCGCACGCGCCCAGCAGGCAGCACCTACCCGAGGGGATGCCGGAGGGGCCAGGAGGACGCACGGGGATCCATCCTCTGGAAGTGTCGGAGCGGGAGCCAGGCTTGAGAGAGGTTGTCTTGGGAGCCGGTGAGCAGTGACCTATGCTGGTGATCCCCAGTCCCCTATGACGGTCCAGTCTGGAGGAGAGAGTCCTCCACATTCTGCTCCCGCAGGACAGGGAACAGTAACTGGTGCTGGTGAGAGGAGGCGATTCTTTTAAGGTCCAGTGGTCCTGTTTCCTGTCCAATGGGAGTAGGAGGTGGTCCTCTCCAGGGGTGCCGTCATAGGGCGATAAGAGAAAAAACAAGTAAAACGGTCATGCAATTGCGCCATGAGGTCTTCCATACGCTTGATGTCCTCAACCTTGCGTATCCACAAAGAGATACTGATCTTGCAGCATTAATCAGGTGACAGAGAACAGAGTGGCGGTAAAGTATAAAGAGGAATATTGCAGGTGTGTAGAAGAAAGAATGCAGAGGTGAAGGGAAGTCGGCGATCTGTGAAAGTCGAAGTGATATGCCACACTTCCGTCCAGAAAGATGCCAGCTTCAGACAGCTCCAAAAAGTCTGTAGGAGCGAGCCTTCTTCCCCACAGTGCCTCCAGCACATTGGCAAGGCCTCCACAAACATTTCCATTGGGAAAGTACTTTGTATTTTGCCTCCTGAAGACAGGAGGAGATGGAGGAAGAGTGTGTGCAGGTATAAACCTGCTCAACCTGCGCTGCAGAGAAAGTAATATTAAGATCCTCCTCCCAAGCAGTCAGGAAACAGAAAGGTAGCTGCTCCGGCGGGGAACCCAACATGGCGTACAGGAGAGAAAGAGAATGGCAGAGAGGGCCAGAACCAAGGCAGAGAGTTTCAAAACAAATGAGTACCCACACAAAAGAAACTGGAGTTGGAAGGGGAAGGAGGAAGTGATGGAGCTGCAAAGTTCTCCAGAACCCAATGATAAGAGGAGTTCCGAAAGATCTTTGAGGACCAAGGGGGGTAGCCAAGAGGAGCCACTGAGAAGGTTTTTGCCCTAAAGCAACCTGCCCTAAGCCTTGCATGTAAGACAGGGTCATCAGTTCCTGAAGGGAAGGATGGGTTACCGAGGACAGAGCAATGGTTGGGTGAACATTGACAAGTCTAACAGAGGCTGAAAGCCAAGGGGCCTTACATAAGGGGAGAGGGGAAAGAACAATTTCCAAACCTACCCATAGCAATGCCAATCAAAGACCCTAGAGAGGTGTGCTGCTGCATAATAATGGTATAGGTGGAGGAGAACCACTCCACCTCAGGCCGGTACAAGACAGATCTTGCAAAGTGAAGCTGTTTGTACGCCCAAATGAACTTGGTTAGGAGCAAGGAAAGTTAGAGGAAGTAGAACAGAGGCACGACTACCGGTAGGGCCTGAACGATATATAAATGTCTCGGGAGGATGGTCATTTAAAAAAAAAAAACATGGAACAGCATCCGAACCAGGTAAAAGTGCCCTTGTGCCACCTCTGCAAGTCAGCCTTGATGGCCTTTAGCATGGGCGAAAAATTCGTCTTAGGTTACAAACCCACTTGCCGGGTCTGCAGCGAGTCTCCATGCTGCGTTTTTGCCGGTTCTTACCGGCTCCGGCGGTTCCCGATGTCTTCAGCAAGCCGGAGCGGGGACCAGGTGAAGTATATGCTACAGCCAGCCGCCCACAGCCCCGGACGCCCGATCGCACGCCCCCCCCCCCCCCGCGCAGCACCGATCGCTCGCCCCCCCGCAGCACCGTTTGCTCGCACGCCCCCCCGCAGCCCCGGCCGCTCGATCGCCCCCCGGCAGCACCGATCGCCCACCTGCAGCCCCCATCGGGGGGGGGGGGGGGGGGCGATCGGGCGGCTGGGGCTGCAGGGGGGCGTGCGAGCGAACGGTGCTGCGGGGGGGCGAGCGATCGGTGCTGCGCGGGGGGGGGGGGGGGGGGGGTCGATTGGGGGGGGGGGGGCGTGCGATCGGGCGTCCGGGGCTGTGGGCGGCTGGCTGTAGCATATACTTCACCTGGTCCCCGCTCCGGCTTGCTGAAGACATCGGGAACCGCCGGAGCCGGTATCAGGTGAAGTATCAGCTCCGGCGGCCGGGGGGTTAATGGGGCGGGCTGCAGACAAACTCGCAGCAGGGATGTACATCCCTGCTGCGTGTTTGTCTGCCATTAAATGTATAGGGCCGGGATCTGCAGCAAGTCTCGCTGCAAAAACGCAGCATGGAGACTCGCTGCAGACCCGTGTCACGGCCGCGGCGGCGTCCCGTGTTCCGGGCCGCCGCCGCGACCTCCTCCTGCCCCATGCAGCCGCCGGGGTCCTTGTGCAGGGACCCGGCGCTGCTGCTAGTTCGGCCCCTGGGGGCGCCTCACCTCTCCTCCGCTCCTGTCTCCGTCTGTGCTGGCCGGCGCGCGCGTCCCCGCCTCCTAGGGCGCGCGCGCGCCGGCTGTCTCAGGTTTAAAGGGCCAGTCCGCCCTTAATTGGTTAGTTGCACCAATCACTCCCTATAGATCCCAGCATGCCCTGTCCCTTGGGTTGGAGCCTCTACATGCTTCCCATAGCGTTTGGCCCAGCCCCCTGTTGTTCCTGTTTCCTATCCGCTACCTGGTCCCAAGTCCTTGTTCCTGATTCCTATCCGCTACCTGGTCCCTAGTCCTTGTTCCTGGTTCCTGCTCCCCTGTCACTTCATTGCGCCTGTGTTCAGCCTGTCACCTGCGGTTACGCCTACAGACCTCTGCCAGCACCATCTCCTGCCTACTGCTCCTGCCACGCCTCGCCTGCCGTCACTAGCAACCAAGCCAGGGGTAGCGACCTGGGGGTCGCCTGCCGCAGCAAGTCCATCCCGCCTTGCGGCGGGCTCTGGTGAAAACCAGCGGCCCCTTAGACTCCGCTCCCTGGTGAGGTTAGTGCCATCGCTGGTGACGGTCCAGTGGATCCACTACTCCAGGCATTACAACACGCCAAGTGGGTTTGTAACCTTAAAGCGACTCTGTACCCATAATTTGTCCCCCCCAAAACCACTTGTACCTTCCGATAGCTGCTTTTAATCCAAGATCTGTCCTGGGGTCCGTTCGGCAGGTGATGCAGTTATTGTCATAAAAATAACTTTTAATCCAGCAGCGCTGTGTCTAACGGCCGGGGATTACATTTGTTTTGTTTTTTAAATTATAATCTCTTTATTTTTATATTTTTTTCCCCTTTCAATTTTTCCATAAAAATAACATCATTACTGCATCATAAGTTTTCCATATACAAACATGTGTTACAGGAAAAAAAAAAAAAATACAGAAATTCGCCAAATTCCCCCCCACCCTCCTCCCCCAGTCTGCCATAAGAAACCCCCCTTCAACCCCTAACCTCTAGTTCCCTTCTCCTTCACACTTTTCAGAACACCTTTCCCATTTCTCACTACTTGGTGTAGAGGGAGCCATCCATTGTTTAATTATAATAAGTCTAGCATAAAAAAGCATTCTCTGTACCATTTTCTTACTCCTTTTTCTTGCGTTAATATTTGTAATATCTCCCAACAAAGCAGTAACTGGGTCCAGCTCAAATTTCACCTTGCTCTTTTCTTCAATTTTTTTGTGCACTCTCGGACACTTACTATCCTTCCACTTCCCTATTTTAGAGAGGAGCCTTGGGGTGTAATATAATTGATGTACTATGTTAAATTGAATTATTCTATAGTTACCCACTCTTGACACTTCTTTAATACTTCTCAACACTTTCTCCCACCTATCTTCATCTATCCTCCCGATTACTCCCTCCCATTTATCCTTACTTTTAGTCCCTATATGTTATTCCATTATAAGGTGCGAGTATATTATTGTGATCTCTTTCTTTTTAATTGATCCACTCCTTAATTTTACAACTAATGGGCTAGGGCTACATACTTTCAACTTACTATTATTCTGACTTGCAACTAATGCTTTTCTGCATCTAACATAAGAGAACCAGTGTCTTTCCTCTATCTTGTATTCTGCTTTTAGAGTGTCCCAACTCTTTATGTTGTTTCCGTCCATTATATCTCTAACTGTTTTCACCCCCACCCCATCCAATACTTTTACTATTCCCAATTTCCTAACTTCTCCTAACTCATCATTTAACCATAATGGGGCAAATTCCATTACTCCCTGATTATTTTGAGCTTTTTTTTACCCACTCCCACATTCTAACTAAGGTCTTTACTATTGCCAATTTACTCCAAGCTTTCTTCCCCAGAACTAATGCTATTACTCAAATACAAAAAACCCCATCCTGCTTCCATCTGGCCAACCAATATATTTGAGAAGCATAATAGTATTTTTCCACGTCTGGGACCCCCAATCCACCTCTTATCATTGGGATACATAAGTTCTCCAGTTTTGTTCTTACTCTCTTCCGTCCCCATATTAATGCATTTATCATCACCTTTATTCTTTTAAAATATTTTCTCTCTACCAGTGTGGGCGTAACACTAAATACATACAAGAGTTTAGGTAGCAAGACTGTCTTAATTAGTACTATTTTGTCTGCCTTGGAGATCATCATTTTCCCCATATTCTCACTTTTTTATCCAGTAAGAAAATAAAAAAGTGGATTACATTTGTATATACATTAGGCTGGCACAACCTCTCTGTCCTTCCTTTCCACCCTCCTCAACATTTACTGCTGTTTGAGCTTTGCACAGGTGTATTAACGATCCAGCCCATGTTCATTATACACACAGGTGGGGAATAGGGAGCAATCTGCCTGGATCATTCCTAATGCTGAGGAGGGTGCGAAGGAGGGACAGAGAGGGTGTGCCAGCCTAATGCATATACAAATATAAGCCCCGGCCGTTAGACAAAGCACTGCTGGATTAAAAGTTATTTTTAGGACAATAACTGCATCCCCTGCTGAACGGACCCCAGGACAGATCTTGAATTAAAAGCAGCTATCCGATGGTACAAGTGGTTTAGAGGGGTCAGATTGTGGGTACAGAGTCGCTTTAAAGATATCAGAGATAGCAGGTATGAGTTGCACACCCAAATAAGTCAGCAACGTTCGCAACCAGCGGTACGGAAACGAGGACTCCAGAGAAGAGACAACTGATAAGGGAAAGGGTATATTTAGCGCCTCCGACTTTTGTAGGTTCATTTTGTAATTGGACAAGGTCTGTTACTTGGCTGTCAGCAGCTTCTAGTACAGGTGACCTGTCAGCTGCTTCTAGTACAAGTGATCTGTCAGCCGCATCTAGTATAGGTGATCTGTCAGCCACTTCTATAGTACAGGGGATCTGTCAGCCGCTTCTATAGTACAGGGGATCTATCAGCCGCTTCTATAGTATAGGGGATCTGTCAGCAGCTGCTAGTACAGGTGACCTGTCAGCTGCATCTAGTACAAGTGATATCTCAGCCGTACCTAGTATAGGTGATCTGTCAGCCGCTTCTATAGTACAGGGGATCTGTCAGCTGCTTCTATAGTACAAGGGATCTGTCAGTCGCTCCTATAGTACAGGGGATCTGTCAGCCGCTTCTATAGTACAGGAATCTGTCAGCCGCTTCTATAGTACAGGGATCTGTCAGCCGCTTCTATAGTACAGGGATCTGTCAGCCGCTTCTATAGTACAGGGATCTGTCAGCCGCTTCTATAGTACTGGGGATCTGTCAGCAGCTGCTAGTACAGGTGATCTGTCAGCTGCATCTAGTACAGGTGATCTCTCAGCTGCATCTAGTATAGGTGATCTGTCAGACGCTTCTATAGTACAGGAGATCAGCCGCTTCTATAGTACAGGGGATCTGTCAGCCACTTCTATAGTACAGGGGATCTGTCAGCCGTACCTAGTATAGGTGATCTGTCAGCCGCTTCTGTAGTACAGGGGATCTGTCAGCCGCTTCTATAGTACAGGGGATCTGTCAGCCACTTCTATAGTACAGGGGATCTGTCAGCTGCTTCTATAGTACAGGGATCTGTCAGCCGCTTCTATAGTACAGGGGATCTGTCGGCCGCTCCTGTATTACAGGGGATCTGTCAGCCGCTCCTGTAGTACAGGGGATCTGTCAGCCGCTTCTATAGTACAGGGGATCTGTCAGCCGCTTCTATAGTACAGGGGATCTGTCGGCCGCTTCTATAGTACAGGGGATCTGTCGGCCGCTTCTATGGTACAGGGGATCTGTCAGCCGCTTCTATAGTACAGGAATCTGTCAGCCGCTTCTATAGTACAGGGGATCTGTCAGCCGCTTCTATAGTACAGGAATCTGTCAGCCGCTTCTATAGTACAGGGATCTGTCAGCCGCTTCTATAGTACAGGGATCTGTCAGCCGCTTCTATAGTACTGGGGATCTGTCAGCAGCTGCTAGTACAGGTGATCTGTCAGCTGCATCTAGTACAGGTGATCTCTCAGCTACATCTAGTATAGGTGATCTGTCAGACGCTTCTATAGTACAGGAGATCAGCCGCTTCTATAGTACAGGGGATCTGTCAGCCACTTCTATAGTACAGGGGATCTGTCAGCCGTACCTAGTATAGGTGATCTGTCAGCCGCTTCTGTAGTACAGGGGATCTGTCAGCCGCTTCTATAGTACAGGGGATCTGTCAGCCACTTCTATAGTACAGGGGATCTGTCAGCTGCTTCTATAGTACAGGGATCTGTCAGCCGCTTCTATAGTACTGGGGATCTGTCAGCAGCTGCTAGTACAGGTGACCTGTCAGCTTCTTCTAGTACAAGTGATATCTCAGCCGTACCTAGTATAGGTGATCTGTCAGCCGCTCCTATAGTACAGGGGATCTGTCAGCCGCTTCTATAGTACAAGGGATCTGTCAGTCGCTCCTATAGTACAGGGGATCTGTCAGCCGCTTCTATAGTACAGGCATCTGTCAGCCGTTTCTATAGTACTGGGGATCTGTCAGCAGCTGCTAGTACAGGTGATCTGTCAGCTGCATCTAGTACAGGTGATCTCTCAGCTGCATCTAGTATAGGTGATCTGTCAGATGCTTCTATAGTACAGGAGATCTGTCAGCCGCTTCTATAGTACAGGGGATCTGTCGGCCGCTCCTGTATTACAGGGGATCTGTCAGCCGCTCCTGTAGTACAGGGGATCTGTCAGCCGCTTCTATAGTACAGGGGATCTGTCAGCCGCTTCTATAGTACAGGGGATCTGTCGGCCGCTTCTATAGTACAGGGGATCTGTCGGCCGCTTCTATGGTACAGGGGATCTGTCGGCCGCTCCTGTAGTACAGGGGATCTGTCAGCCGCTTCTATAGTACAGGGGATCTGTCGGCGGCTCCTGTAGTACAGGGGACCTGTCGGCCGCTTCTATAGTACAGGGGATCTGTCGGCGGCTCCTGTAGTACAGGGGACCTGTCGGCCGCTCCTGTAGTACAGGGGATCTGTCGGCCGCTTCTATGGTACAGGGGATCTGTCGGCCGCTCCTATAGTACAGGGGATCTGTCAGCCACTCCTGTAGTACAGGGGACCTGTCAGCCACTTCTATAGTACAGGGGATCTGTCGGCGGCTCCTGTAGTACAGGGGACCTGTCGGCCGCTCCTGTAGTACAGGGGATCTGTCAGCCACTCCTGTAGTACAGGGGATCTGTCGGCGGCTCCTGTAGTACAGGGGACCTGTCGGCCGCTCCTGTAGTACAGGGGATCTGTCGGCCGCTTCTATGGTACAGGGGATCTGTCGGCCGCTCCTGTAGTACAGGGGGATCTGTCGGCCGCTTCTATGGTACAGGGGACCTGTCGGCCGCTTCTATAGTACAGGGGATCTGTCGGCCGCTTCTGTAGTACAGGGGATCTGTCGGCCGCTTCTATGGTACAGGGGACCTGTCAGCCGCTTCTATAGTACAGGGGATCTGTCGGCGGCTCCTGTAGTACAGGGGACCTGTCGGCCGCTTCTATAGTACAGGGGATCTGTCGGCCGCTTCTATAGTACAGGGATCTGTCAGCCGCTTCTATAGTACAGGGATCTGTCAGCCGCTTCTATAGTACAGGGGATCTGTCGGCCGCTTCTATAGTACAGGGATCTGTCAGCCGCTTCTATGGTACAGGGGATCTGTCGACCGCTTCTATAGTACAGGGGATCTGTCGGCCGCTTCTATAGTACAGGGATCTGTCAGCCGCTTCTATAGTACAGGGGATCTGTCGGCCGCTTCTATAGTACAGGGATCTGTCAGCCGCTTCTATAGTACAGGGGATCTGTCGGCCGCTTCTATAGTACAGGGATCTGTCAGCCGCTTCTATGGTACAGGGGATCTGTCGGCCGCTTCTATAGTACAGGGGATCTGTCGGCCGCTCCTGTATTACAGGGGATCTGTCAGCCGCTCCTGTAGTACAGGGGATCTGTCAGCCGCTTCTATAGTACAGGGGATCTGTCAGCCGCTTCTATAGTACAGGGGATCTGTCGGCCGCTTCTATAGTACAGGGGATCTGTCGGCCGCTTCTATGGTACAGGGGATCTGTCGGCCGCTCCTGTAGTACAGGGGATCTGTCAGCCGCTTCTATAGTACAGGGGATCTGTCGGCGGCTCCTGTAGTACAGGGGACCTGTCGGCCGCTTCTATAGTACAGGGGATCTGTCGGCGGCTCCTGTAGTACAGGGGACCTGTCGGCCGCTCCTGTAGTACAGGGGATCTGTCGGCCGCTTCTATGGTACAGGGGATCTGTCGGCCACTCCTATAGTACAGGGGATCTGTCAGCCACTCCTGTAGTACAGGGGACCTGTCGGCCACTTCTATAGTACAGGGGATCTGTCGGCGGCTCCTGTAGTACAGGGGACCTGTCGGCCGCTCCTGTAGTACAGGGGATCTGTCAGCCACTCCTGTAGTACAGGGGACCTGTCGGCCGCTCCTGTAGTACAGGGGATCTGTCGGCCGCTCCTGTAGTACAGGGGATCTGTCGGCCGCTCCTGTAGTACAGGGGGATCTGTCGGCCGCTTCTATGGTACAGGGGACCTGTCGGCCGCTTCTATAGTACAGGGATCTGTCAGCCGCTTCTATGGTACAGGGGATCTGTCGGCCGCTTCTATGGTACAGGGGATCTGTCGGCCGCTCCTGTAGTACAGGGGATCTGTCGGCCGCTCCTGTAGTACAGGGGACCTGTCGGCCGCTCCTGTAGTACAGGGGACCTGTCGGCCGCTCCTGTAGTACAGGGGATCTGTCGGCTGCTTCTATAGTACAGGGGATCTGTCGGCCGCTTCTATGGTACAGGGGATCTGTCGGCCGCTTCTATAGTACAGGGGATCTGTCGGCGGCTCCTGTAGTACAGGGGATCTGTCAGCCGCTTCTGTAGTACAGGGGACCTGTCAGCCGCTTCTATAGTACAGGCGCTATGTACAGGTGGGTCTCCCTAGCCGGAGAGCTGGGGACACTGATATACATATAATAGTCCAGTATATACTGTGTCTGTAATAGAATTGTACACAGAGCAACCAGAGAATAGAAGGTTTCCGGTTGCCATGGTAACCCCAGGAGTGGGGGCGTGCCCTCGGTAACCGTGTAGCTGACGCTATCACCAATAACAGCGGCTTGGAAAACGATATAACACTGGCCTAACAGCAGATCGGGTGCCGGTCACTGAGCGCCGCTGTCAGGAACGTTAGGAGGCGGCGAACGTCTTTAACCTGATCACGTGACGACCACTTCCGGCTGCGGCTGATGATGTCAAACAGGAAGTGACGTTAATTTTGAGCCGCTGACAGAAGTCGGCACGGACCAATCGATTTGCCGCGGTTCTGGTGACGTCACATTGTTGCTCGCGGTGTCGGGAGTCGTCATGTCGGTGCTGGATCAGTTTATGGAGCTGCAGAACGGGCTGAGTGCGGACCAGGACCTCCGTGAGGTGAGAGAGGAGGACGGGGTGAGGCGGGGTCCCTGCTCCTGGGGTCCCCTCATACACAGCTCCCGGGGTCCCCTCGTACGCAGCTCCCGGGGTCCCCTCGTACGCAGCTCCCGGGGTCCCCTCGTACGCAGCTCCCGGGGTCCCCTCGTACGCAGCTCCCGGGGTCCCCTCGTACGCAGCCCCCGGGGTCCCCTCGTACACTGCTCCCGGGGTCCCCTCGTACGCAGCTCCCGGGGTCCCCTCGTACGCAGCTCCCGGGGTCCCCTCGTACGCAGCTCCCGGGGTCCCCTCGTACGCAGCTCCCGGGGTCCCCTCGTACGCAGCTCCCGGGGTCCCCTCGTACTCAGCTCCCGGGGTCCCCTCGTACGCAGCTCCCGGGGTCCCCTCGTACGCAGCTCCCGGGGTCCCCTCGTACGCAGCTCCCGGGGTCCCCTCGTACGCAGCTCCCGGGGTCCCCTCGTACGCCGCTCCCGGGGTCCCCTCGTACGCAGCTCCCGGGGTCCCCTCGTACGCCGCTCCCGGGGTCCCCTCGTACGCCGCTCCCGGGGTCCCCTCGTACGCCGCTCCCGGGGTCCCCTCGTACGCCGCTCCCGGGGTCCCCTCGTACGCCGCTCCCGGGGTCCCCTCGTACGCCGCTCCCGAGGTCCCCACGTACGCAGCTCCCGGGGTCCCCTCGTACACTCGTACACAGCTCCCGGGGTCCCCTCCTACAAAGCCCCCGGGGTCCCCTCGTACGCAGCTCCCGGGGTCCCCTCGTACACTCGTACACAGCTCCCGGGGTCCCCTCCTACAAAGCCCCCGGGGTCCCCTCGTACACAGCTCCCGGGGTCCCCTCGTACGCCGCTCCCGGGGTCCCCTCGTACGCCGCTCCCGGGGTCCCCTCGTACGCCGCTCCCGGGGTCCCCTCGTACGCAGCTCCCGGGGTCCCCTCGTACGCAGCTCCCGGGGTCCCCTCGTACGCAGCTCCCGGGGTCCCCTCGTACGCAGCTCCCGGGGTCCCCTCGTACGCAGCTCCCGGGGTCCCCTCGTACGCCGCTCCCGGGGTCCCCTCGTACGCCGCTCCCTGGGTCCCCTCGTACGCCGCTCCCGGGGTCCCCACGTACACAGATCCTACCCTGCTCTCTCTGTGACAGCCTATGGCAGGGTCCAGCATGCCTGAGGCAGCCAAAGCTTTATCCAGGGGGCTTCATATCTGACCCCTGCTGTGTAGAGCGCCCCCTTTTAGCCGCCATCTTGGTTCTCCTCGCCCCCTCCTTCTAGTCTACAGACCTCATAGTATAAATCCAGTTAGCATTATTTCTCATGTCACACGATACAAGGATCTGTTTGGCGCAGAGGGTGGGGCTTCACATGGCGGCGGTCGCCCAGGATGGGATGTCCATTTACCAAAGTCTTTATGTTTTTGTAAATTTCAGGAGATCAGGAAAGTGGTTCAGTCCTTGGAGCAAACGGCACGGGAAATCCTCATCCTCCTGCACAGCGTCCACCATGACAGCGGACTGAGCAACAGTAAGTGACGCCATGTCTGTCTCAGGGTGGGAGGAGCAAAGAAGAGACATCATGTGATCACCTGCTGTGCGTCTGATATCACCGATACACTGATCAGCCGCAATGTTATTACATGAGGTGAAGGTGGAGGATCCGGTGACTATGGCAGCTATATGGGAAGTATTAGCAGTCAGGGATCGGTCCTAAAAGCAGGAAAATGGTGAAGTGTAAGGATCTGAGTGACTGTGACCGGGGCTGGATAGTGATTTGTAGACCCCCGGGGGTGCCGGATAGCGATGTGTAGAGCCCTGGGGGCCAAATAGAGATGTGTAGACTCCCGGGTGGTTGGAAAGTCATGTGTAGACCCAGGGTGGGGGCAGATAGTAATGTGTAGACCCTGGGGTCACAGCATCTCCAGAGTGGCCGGTCTTGTGGTGTCCCCAGTATATAGTGGTCAGTACCAATCAAACATGTCCAGGGAAGAACGATGGGGGTCAAGGCTCATCGATGTGTGGGGCGATGAAGGCTAGCCAGTCTGCTCCGATCCCACAGAAGAGCTGCTGCAAATCAAATTGCTGAAAATCTCCTGCTGTCTATGATAGGAAGGATACAGATCACACAGGACATGGCAGCTTGTTGTGTATGGGGCCCCGCAGACAGGTCAGAGCCAATGTGACCCTGAGTTTGGTGGGGGTAGACACCATATTGGTGTGGTATAACAGCTGGTCGGTATATATATATATATATATATATATATATATATATATATATATATATATTGCTCTACACAGGACTATGTAAAGTCATGTTATGAGGTACAGTAGACAGTACAGCTTGTGTAGACCGCTGTTATAAGGGTCTAGCAGTATGTCCCCATTATTTCTGTGCCTCTTGTACCTGTATGGTCACCAGTATACCCCTGTATTTCTAGTTCTCATACATCGGCCTCCATGTTTGCTGTCACTCTGTTTCTGCCGCTGTAGATGGCGCTGTAGTCCCTCGCTCCTTATCCAGTGTCTGTATTGACTCCAGAACATTTTGTTTTCTCAGTTCCTGAAAAAAGTGCAAAAGCTCGAGAACACTTCACCGCAGTCAGGACCCATTTGGCGGCTCTGGCCACAAAGTTTCCTGCAGATCAGTACTACAGGTGAGTGCCAGCAGCTGCCGCACGGGTGACACAGTGGTTAGGCCACCCCTCCCATTGGTTCTAGTACTATAATCTTTATACACTTAGTTCTTCTTGACCTCACACCCTCCATTGTGTGACAGGTATCACGATCAGTGGCGTTTCGTCTTACAGCGTCTGGTTTTCCAGGCAGCGTTCATTGTGTATCTGGAGAAGGAGGAGCTGGTGACCCGAGACGCTGTCACCGAGATGTTGGGAAGTA
Source organism: Dendropsophus ebraccatus (assembly GCF_027789765.1). Classification (NCBI taxonomy): domain Eukaryota; kingdom Metazoa; phylum Chordata; class Amphibia; order Anura; family Hylidae; genus Dendropsophus; species Dendropsophus ebraccatus. The sequence continues at coordinate 8,637,712 of NC_091462.1, read as the reverse complement.
CGTGCTGATTGTGACTGTATTACTGCAAAAAGTCTTTTCATGGGAAAAGATGCAAAATCATGTAATCTTCTTTTCTTTTTACAGTTGAAAGTGATCGTGAGAAGGGATTCCACCTGGACATTGAAGACTATCTGTCTGGGGTGCTGAACTTGGCCAGTGAACTGGTGAGTGCCGCCTCTTGTGTCCCACCTGGGGTCTGGTATGTTTTCTTTTGTGGAGCCATGTACCTAATCTTCTCCACTTTACATCATAGACAGTGGAAAGGATTTCTGTGTGATGGCATGTAGCAGGGAAGGTGTGGGGCAACATGACTGCAGGATTGGGCCACACAGGAGTTGTGTGTACCCAATCTGTAAAAATCCGAACCCGAACTCTTGGTGTTTATTTTGCCACAGCTGCAGAAGTTGCATGCCATCCTAGGGAGTCCTGGAAAGCATGGATCCTGCCATAGCCTGTATTCATGTTTTCCCGGCAGCCCTAGGGTGGCATCCATCTTCTGCAACCGAGGGGAATCAAATGCAGAGCGTTCAGATAATGTTGCCGAGCCCGAACATTTGACAGGTGCTTTTGACACTAGCTGTGTGCGTTCTATAACTGTGCGCAGGAGCTGTAGACAAAATTAGGTTTTCTAATCCCAAGTGACATCTGTATCCTTTATTGGCACGTCAGCCTGAGATCCGGTAGGTAGTCAGGTGATCTCCTTCCCTCCCGGTAATCCTTGTCTCCTGCTCCAGTCCAGGCTGGCAGTGAACAGTGTGACGGCCGGGGACTACGCAAGGCCTCTGCGCATCGCCAACTTCATCACGGAGCTGGACTTTGGATTCAGACTTCTCAACCTTAAGAACGATTCCCTGAGGAAGCGCTATGATGGCCTGAAGTATGACGTGAAGAAGATTGAGGAGGTCGTGTACGACCTGTCCATCCGAGGGCTCAGCAAGCCTCAGTCCACCACATCGGAAGAGAAGTCCTAGACATGGAGCTCTGTGTGCCGCTGTGTATCTGCAGGGAGAGAGGTTATTCCCTGGGAGGATTTACAGATTACAAGGTGGAGGGTTTGTTCTTGTTCCGTCACAGGAGACCCTGATGGGAAATGTCCTGAATCTGATGACATGACAGCTCCTGTCTGGAGGATTCAGAATGCTGATCCAGGATACTGTGCTCTGTGACGTCTCTAATGTCTAATGTGTTTCTGCCTTCACAAGTCCTTTATGTTCTGCATCTGTCTCATTTCTCTGTATATGGAGTCTCATTTCTTCTGTATAAGAAGACAAAGAGTAAATAACTTCTTGTATTCGTCAGTTATCTTGTGTTTTGACTTTTGGTTGCATCTTTATGATTGGTTTCTCCTGGGGCTGGAGAGGTATGGATGGACATTTCCTGTGAGGATTCAGTAACATTAACTCAATCAAAAGTTGAGCTACTTCATAACTATATTATACTACTATAATACTGTATGCTGTACTGATCCTGAGTTACATCCTGTATTATACTCCAGAGCTGCATTCACTATTCTGCTATTTCTGTCATCGTATGCATACATTACTGATCCTGAGTTACATCCTTTACAGGGTCAGTAATGTATGTACACAGTGACCCCACCAGCAGAATAGTGAATGCAGCTCTTGGTGATGTAACTCAGGATCAGTAATGAATAAGAAGTGGCTTTCTCTGGCTTTCATTCCCAATATTACTCTAAAAATATGTGGGTTTCCTTTTTAAAAAGTCAGAATTCCGGAAAACCCACCAGTACCCCCTCTTCCCAATTCTGTGTTTGTTGGGTCCACTATTTGCCCTACATTGTGTTTTTTGATATGTGGCCACTAGTCAAAGTGCGGCAGCAACCAGAACGAAGAGACCTGTGATGGCTCCAGTGAGTGATGGGGGATCAGTGAGGTGATAGGAGCTTTGGCCGGACCTCCTTGTGTAGTTATGTAGATTTGTGTGTATTGTCCATGTGACCGGTCATTACTTTATGCAGATCATACGTAATGTTAGGTTTTTGTTTCTAAGCTATATCTGTCATCCTGGCTGTCGGACTCTGCTGTTTCATTTTGTTCTTTAGTTTTTTAATATGTCAGAGTAAGACTTTCTGTACCCATACAGATTCTGGTATAGCACAATACACCCTCCTGATATATTATTTATATATATATATATATATATATATATATATATATATATATATATATATAAATTACACTCACCGGCCACTTTTATTAGGTACACCATGCTAGTAACGGGTTGGACCCCCTTTTGCCTTCAGAACTGCCTCAATTCTTGGTGGCATAGATACAACAAGGTGCTGGAAGCTTCCTCAGAGATTTTGGTCCATAGTGACATGATGGCATCACACAGTTGCCGCAGATTTGTCGGCTGCACATCCATGATGCGAATCTCCCGTTCCACCACATCCCAAAGATGCTCTATTGGATTGAGATCTGGTGACTGTGGAGGCCATTGGAGTACAGTGACCTCATTGTCATGTTCAAGAAACCAGTCTGAGATGATTCTAGCTGTATGACATGGCGCATTATCCTGCTGAAAGTAGCCATCAGATGTTGGGTCCATTGTGGTCATAAAGGGATGGACATGGTCAGCAACAATACTCAGGTAGGCTGTGGCGTTGCAACGATGCTCAATTGGTACCAAGGGGCCCAAAGAGTGCCAAGAAAATATTCCCCACACCATGACACCACCACCACCAGCCTGAACCGTTGATACAAGGCAGGATGGATCCATGCTTTCATGTTGTTGACGCCAAATTCTGACCCTACCATCCGAATGTCGCAGCAGAAATCGAGAATCATCAGACCAGGCAACGTTTTTCCAATCTTCTACTGTCCAATTTCGATGAGCTTGTGCAAATTGTAGCCTCAGTTTCCTGTTCTTAGCTGAGCGGAGTGGCCCCCGGTGTGGTCTTCTGCTGCTGTAGCCCATCTGCCTCAAAGTTGGAGGTACTGTGCGTTCAGAGATGCTCTTCTGCCTACCTTGGTTGTAACGGTTGGCTATTTGAGTCACTGTTGCCTTTCTATCAGCTCGAACCAGTCTGCCCATTCTCCTCTGACCTCTGGCATCAACAAGGCATTTCCGCCCACAGAACTGCCGCTCACTGGATGGTTTTTCTTTTTCGGACCATTCTCTGTAAACCCTAGAGATGGTTGTGCGTGAAAATCCCAGTAGATCAGCAGTTTCTGAAATACTCAGACCAGCCCTTCTGGCACCAACAACCATGCCACATTCAAAGGCCCTCAAATCACCTTTCTTCCCCATACTGATGCTCGGTTTGAACTGCAGGAGATTGTCTTGACCATGTCTACATGCCTAAATGCACTGAGTTGCCGCCATGTGATTGGCTGATTAGAAATTAAGTGGTAACGTGCAGTTGGACAGGTGTACCTAATAAAGTGGCCGGTGAGTGTATGTATGTGTGTGTATATATATATATATATATGTATATGTATATATATATATATATATATATATATATATATATATATATATATTTCTATAGGTGTATATATGTTGAGTAACTCCAGAGCTCACACTCTTGTTACTGAGGGTCGGACGCACAGTTGTAGATTACTTTGTTATGCTTGTTGGTGTAAAATGATGCTGATCGCTGTCGCATCAGGTTTTTTGGTCCATAACGTTGATATTCTGCATACGGAATACAAGTTTTTTTTATTTCTTTCTTTGTGACTTCTGTCTCTTATTTTGTGCACTTTTGTTATTCCTGTTGTAATATAAGAAGTTTTATCTTGTGAAACTAAAGCTGCTCATACACATAGGATGGATGTCAGCTAATATCCCCCGCCCCATACAGATGAGGGATCAGTTGGATTGAGAGTGCACACTAAAGGCCTATCCCAAGATCCCAGGATCAAAAGCTCGGTCTTTCTTTTGTAAAACCTCTGTTGTCAGGAGCCTTCATACATATTATTAGTTTCCTCCATCCTGACAGAATTGTTGGGTTTCAGCCAATATTAATCTACTGTGTACAGCCCGGCTTAAAAATCTGTGCTCAGATATCAACCCATCATGATATAAGCTCCCCTCTTCCTTCATTATAAATATATACCTGCCTTTTATAAATACTGACTCTAGGTGGCGCACTTGTCCTGCCCTTTGGTGGTCATACTTTTTTAAAGTGGTCTTCACTAGCCTACTCAAGTCTCTTTGCTATTGGAGAAGGCCAGGAAGTTGAAAATGGACAGCTTGTCTAACATGATTTGAATAACTCACATTAACATTAATGAGAGGGGGCAGCAACTGGAGCTGTACTGTTCACTGTAACCCTGGCTCCCTGACCATCTAAGGAAGCTAAAAAGAGGCAGCAAATGGCCGGGAAACCATATTGCCTGTACATAAAAACACCAACACTTTATGCTGGTAAAGCAATGATTAAACCTGCAGCACATATATACACTGCTCAAAAAATAAAGGGAATACTTAAAGGAGAACTCTAGATAAACAAAAACTTGTTTTCTATTAAAAGTACATTACTGTATCTGTACGGTTCTGCCATACTGTAGCTGATAGAAATCCAGGAAGTGAAAAACAATGGCCCCTGTGCAAATCCACATTGTCTCCTGCTCCTTCTACTCTCCCCCCTTAGTAGACAAATCTTCCATGCCTCTGTCTCACCTTGTGTGTGTTTGCTGAGCACAGGCTGATGATGCAGGGGGCAGGGCGTGATGTCACAGGAGGCAGGGCGTGATGTCACAGGAGGCTGGGTGGAGGACTGTGATGAACAGCTGAGGGAAGGCATTGCATTGTGGAACCTGTAGTACTGTGTACAACTGATAAGCCAGGAAGTGCAGAAACACAAAACAGAACTAAACCCCCAAAACAAATGGATTTTTGGTAGTTTCAAAAATGCAATAGATAGGTAAGTAATGCTATATGCTTCTGCAGAAGTTTCATTTTTTTAACCTCTACCTGGAGTTCCCCTTTAAACAACACAATATAATGCCAAGTGAATCAAACCGTCCACTTAGGAAGCTGCTGCTGTGCAAATGGAATAGACAACAGGTGGAAATTATTGGCAACTAGCAAGAGACAGTAAAGGAGGGTCCTGCAGGTGGGGACAACAGACCATTTCTCATGCTTTCTGGCTGATGTTTTTGTCACTTTTGAATGTTGGTGGTGCTGTCACACTCGTAGCATGAGATGGCTCTACAACCCACACAAGTGGCTCAGGTAGTGCAGCTCATCCAGGATGGCACATCAATGCGAGCTGTGGCAGGAAGGTTTGCTGTGTCTGTCAGCGTAGTGTCCAGAGGCTGGAGGCGCTACCAGGAGACAGGCTGGTACACCAGGAGACATGGAGGAGGCCGTAGGAGGCAACAACCCAGCAGCAGGACCGCTACCTCTACCTTTGTGCTCAGAGGAACAGGAGAAGCACTGCCAGAGCCCTGCAAAATGTCCTCCAGCAGCCACTAATGTCCATGTGTCTGCACAAACGGTTAGAAACCGACCCCATGTGGATGCTATGAGGGCCCGACGTCCACAGATGGGGGATGTGCTCACAGTCCAACACCGTGCAGGACGCTTGGCATTTACCAGAGAACAGCAGGATTGGCAGATTCTCCACTGGCGCCCCCTTTGCTCCTCACAGATGAGAGCAGGTTCACACTGAGCACATGTGACAGACGTGACAGAGTCTGGAGACGCCATGGAGAGCGATCTGCTGCCTGCAATGTCCTTTAGCATGAGCGGTTTGGCAGTGGGTCAGTAATGGGAGAGGGGGGGGCATTCTTTGGGGGGCTGCACAGATCTCCATGTGCTGCCAGAGGTAGCCTGACTGCCATTAGGTACTGAGGTGAGATCTTCAGAACCCGTGTGAGACCATATGCTGGTGCGATTGGGGTTCCCCCTAATTCAGGACAATGCTAGACCTCATGTGGCTGGAGTGTGTCAGCAGTTCCTACAAGATGGAGGCAGTGAAGCTATGGACTGGCTGCTCGTCCACCAGACCTGAATCCGATTGAGCACATCGGGGACATCATGTCTCCTCCATCCACCAACGTCACGTTACAGCACAGACTATAAAGGAGTTGGCTGCTGCTTTAGTCCAGGTCTGGGAGGAGATCCCTCAGGAGACATCAGCCACCTCATCAGGAGCATGCCCGGGCCTTGTAGGCAGGTCATACAGACACCTCATCAGGAGCATGCCCGGCCTTGTAGGGAGGTCATACAGCCACCTCATCAGGAGCATGCCCGGGTGGTGTAGGGAGGTCATACAGCCACCTCATCAGGAGCATGCCCGGGCCTTGTAGGGAGGTCATACAGCCACCTCATCAGGAGCATGCCCGGGCCTTGTAGGCAGGTCATACAGCCACCTCATCAGGAGCATGCCCGGGCCTTGTAGGCAGGTCATACAGCCACCTCATCAGGAGCATGCCCGGGCCTTGTAGGGAGGTCATACAGACACCTCATCAGGAGCATGCCCAGGCCTTGTAGGGATGTCATACAGCCACCTCATCAGGAGCACGCCCGGGCCTTGTAGGGAGGTCATACAGACACCTAATCAGGAGCATGCCTGGGCCTTGTAGGGAGGTCATACAGCCACCTCATCAGGAGCATGCCCGGCCTTGTAGGGAGGTCATACAGCCACCTCATCAGGAGCATGCCCGGGCGGTGTAGGGAAGTCATACAGACACCTCATCAGGAGCATGCCCGGGCCTTGTAGGGAGGTTATACAGACACCTCATCAGGAGCATGCCCGGGCGGTGTAGGGAGGTCATACAGCCACCTCATCAGGAGCATGCCCGGCCTTGTAGGGAGGTCATACAGACACCTCATCAGGAGCATGCCCGGGCGGTCTAGGGAGATCATACAGGCACGTGGAGGACACGCACAATACTCAGCCTCAGTGTCACTTGTTTAAAGGACATTGCAGCAAAGTTGGATCAGTCTGGAGTGTTTTTCCACTGTAATTTTGTGTGTGATGCCAAATCCGGGCCGCCATTGTGTAATACATGGGAATTCCAGTGATGATGTGTGTGGGATTTTGTTGTCAGCACATTCAGCCTTGTACAGAACAAAGTTTCAAGAAGATTTTATTCATATCTAGGAGGGGTTATTTGAGTGTTTCCTTTATTTTTTTGAGCTGTGTACATATCTAGGTGTGAATATAGTGTTAGAGTCAGGTAAACGGACCTAATATTACAGATCACATTATGGGTGGATGAGAAATTCTTTATCAGCAGGAAAGCTCTGTGGCCGAGTCCTCATCCACCCTTATTCCATAGCTCGGATCTTGTGTCCCTGTTTGTGACATTAAACATTTTATTTCCTTTACCTCTTGAAATCCAGCTGATAATCCCCGGTTAGAGGAAAGTGCTGAAGGCAAAAACCTAATGAAGCGTTCCAACGAGTATAATGAGATGGCCGCCGAGGACGCCTGACCTTGTGTTAATAACCGGCTGATCAGATCTGTCCTCACACGGGTCACTCTTCCCCATCACTGCCAGCGCCGCTGCCTCCAGCATGACAGAACCAGGGAGCTGGATGCTATATGAGCTTTATTATCAGCCAATGGAGAAGGTAAAGGCTCTGTCCCATCTGTAATGCTTGGAGATGTCCGATCTGTAATCCTTGGAAATGTCACAGATCACTGGAATGGATCGGTAACCGCACTGAAGTCATTACTTTAAGACTGAAGATTTGTATTGTATATTATGTAAGAGTTTGGCCACCTCACTGTGTCTTAAATGAAGGTACCAGATGGAAAAACCCTTCTAAGGCCATGTTCACACACAGTATTTTTCCTCGGTATTTTTCAACCAATTCCAAGAGTGGATAGAAAACACAGAAAGGCTATGCTCACACACTGCTAAAATTGAGCGGTGTAATCACCTGAACTATTAATTTATCACGTTCCTGATCTCGCACGGTAAACGGCGTAAGCGGAAAAAAAAATTCCAAAATGCAAAATTGCACATTTTTGTTCGCATCAAATCCAGAAAAATTGTAATAAAAAGCGATAAAAAAGTCGCATATCAAGGTATTAATAGAAAGTACACATCATGGCGCAAAAAATGACACCTAAGGGTATGTTCACATGTCGTTTTTCTCCACACGGCGGGCTACACTACACACGTGCAGCTCAACGTGCACCCGACGGCCTCATTGACTTTAATGAGCAGGATGGGGTTATACTGCTCATTTGCGGGACATACACTGCTTTTGTGAATACGCTTTTGAGTCCTGCACAAAAGCAGTGTATGTCCCGCAAATGGAAACGTCGGCCGCACGTCGGGCTGCCCGTCCGCATCCTTTTTTTCTATGATTCCTGACGTGTAGCCCGATGTGTGGAGAAAAACGAGATGTGAACATACCCTAACACAGCCCCATAGACCAAAGGATAAAAGCGCTATAAGCCTGGGAATGGAGAGATTTTAAAGAAACATTAATTTATTAAAAAGGGTTTAAATTTTTTAAAAGCCATCAAATAACATAAAAGTTATACATGTTATATATCGTTGTAATCGTAACAACTTGAGGAACATGTATAACAAGTCAGTTTTACCCCAGGGCGAGCGGCGTAAATACAAATACCCCCCAAATTTTTTAAAAAATGCGCTTTTTTCCATTTCATCACACATTTAATTTTTTTCTGGTTTTGCAGTGTACTTTATGCAAAAATTAAGCTGGCCATTGCAAAGTACAATTAGTGGCGCAAAAAATAAGGGCTCATGTGGGTCTTTAGGTAAAAAAATGTAAGCGCTATGGTGTTTTAAACACGAGGAGAAAAAAACAAAAGCGCAACAAAAAAAAACCCAACAAATTGTCCGGTCCTGAAGGGGTTAAATACACACCAAAAAATATGAGTGAAATTACAGCACTCCCGGAACATACACTAGTATTTTTCTGCTTCCTTTCCCTCACGGTGTGGACATACACTATGGCAATAACTCCACATAAACCAGGCTTGTAGAGTCTGTGCAGGCCAGCGGCTGCTGAGATTTTATTTCAAGATTTACCAATGCTGGATTTTGCACATCATTTGCATTTTATAGACGAATAACCAACACACACAATATGAGACTGAGATCTGCTTCACCTTCAGTAACCTCCGAGGAGGAAGACCTCAGGTGACTCAGGAAAGTGCAGAAGATCCGACAAACCAAAACTTACTGAAATGTGCTGGGGACGGGGAACGGTGTATGATTATTTACAGCTGGATGATGTCAGACAGGGATGATGGCAGATGGAGATACATGGCTGCAGCGAGCACCAGTGATGTGACAACGCTATGTGAAGGATTATAGAGATAACAGTACTATGCTTTCCAGAAGTTTTTAGGCCCTTTCACATTATGTTAGGTTGTGGCCTTGTGCTAAGGTCAAACAACAACCGGGACTCTGCCCAGAGCCGCTGTCCCTTACTACGTAATCAGGGGAGAAGAGGTGACCAAGAACCCAATGGTCACTCAGGCCTCCACCAAAGCGGGCTCCTGCTCCTCAGTAACAGACGTGAAAGCCGTCATGAGTTTACATAGAAACAGGTGAAGGAACTGACTGTGAGGAACAAGATTCTCTGCTGAAGATTAGACAGGGAGACTGGTTGGTGCAGGGAAAGCTGAATGGAGCAAAGTACAGACATAGGGGAAGATTTATGAAACATGGTGTACAGTGAAACTGGCTCAGTTGCCCCTAGCAACCAATCAGATTCCACCTTTCATTTTCCAAAGAGTCTGTGAGGAATAAAAGGTGGAATCTGATTGGTTGCTAGGGGCAACTGAGCCAGTTTCACTTTACACCATGTTTGATAAATCTCCCCCATAGTCTTCGGGTCCTTTTACACGCACAGATAAATCGCTTATCACTCATCTAGCGAACGACAAGCAATGATTTTTTGGTTTTAAACTATAGGAGCAGATAAATTGGTAAGAAAAGTCATAAATGTGATCTTATTGCGTTTGTATATATTTGCATTTGATCAACGACATACGAATGAATTTTTGTTCACAGTTTGATCATTGCCGCGTTTACACTAGAAGATTATCGCTTAAATTTTAACGATTTTTTGCACGTGTAAAAAGCCTTTACTGATTATCTGATCCAGAGTGCTCTAGGCTGAAGCTCCCAACAAGATTTAATGGGGGAGATTTATCAAAGGGTGTAAAATTTAGACTGGTGTAAACTGGTCACAGCAACCAATCACAGCTCCTCTTTCCTTTGACCTGAGCTGTGATTGGTTGCTGTGACCAGTTTACACCAGTCTAAATTTTACACCCTTTGATAAATCTCACCCAATGACCCTAAGCACACAGCCAGGAGCTCTAAATGTCCTGGAGGGGCCCAGTCTGACCCCAATGGGACATCTATGGAGAGACTTGACAATGGTGTCCACCACGGGCCTGTCCAACCTGACAGAGTATAGGAGGATCTGCAGAGAAGAATGGCCAAACATCTCCAAATCCAGATGTAAGATTCTAGTTTTTCCTTTTCAATAATGGGGTACCGAGTAGAGATTGAAGTCGGATAGCTCGGCATTCGAATACCAGTGGCTGAAAAAGTTGGATGCAGCCCTGGAGAGCCCTGGAAAACATGCATAAAGCCATAGGCCAGGCTTAGGGAACCCTGGCTATCCAGCTGTTGCAAAACTGCAACGCCCATCATGCCAGGACAGCCAAAGCTAAGGTTGCCTACCCCTGCCGTGTGTACAGAATGAGGAGGAACAGATCTTATTTTGTTAGCACAAGGCCTCACAAGCATAAGAAAATGTGAGAGAGTCCGAGGACTTTCCCAGTATGGTTTTGTGCTATATTCTTCTCTTGGTTTCATTATGTATAGGTGTGAGAAGACTGTAACCTGCTGGACTCTAAGGTGGCATCAGATATTTCCTGCCGATCATTGTTGGATCCTTCCCACGTGTGATGCCCATAAAACACATTCAGTGATTGCTGTATATGTGGTGTTGTGTTCTATCACTGTCGGGTGCTGTCACATCACTACAGCTGATAGTCCTCCATCTGCAGCCAATCTAAACACCACACATAACACAATGGGTGGTTACGTTACTCCTGCCCAGAAGATGCCCACCCCTCCCTCACCCACATCGCTCTTTCTTCCCAAACACACTTGTTCCATATTAGAGATGACATTGGGTGTAACACCAAGAGACAGACACCACAGATGACGTTACCCATGAAGCTGGCCATTTCCTAAAATCCCCTGAATAATAATAATATACAAAGTTCATGCGAACTACATCACAATTCCTCAGAATATGAGTAAATGTTTCTCTAGAACCTTGAGAGGGTTCAGGATTTTTTATTTTTTTTACGTTGTGCTTCTGCATCAGGAGCCCCAGCTGTAGTGACCAGGGGCCAATCTTCAGACCATGACCTGCTGCCCACAGCTGAAGACTGGGATAGGGGGGTGGATTGTAATACTGTATTGGACATAGAGCCGAGCTCCATATATGCAGAACCTGTGCTTGGATGACGAGATCCACTGTGACCTTTACTACTCTCTACAGGATCTGTTAGGTTTGTGCAGGTGTTTGGTCCCCCTCCCTCCCCGTAGGTTGTGATTGAGGGATCTCTTAGGTTTTTGCAGATATTTGGACCCTCCTCCCTAATTTAAAGTAACACTGTCAATCCCCCTTTAGGTAGGTGTTATTTTTGGCACCATCAGGTACCGTGTCTGCTGTATGTTTCTTTATGGTTTCTAATCATTAGTGGACAGAGTCACTAAGTCACCCATTGAGTGCCCTCTAAGCGGTCTGGTGTTTGTGTTATTAGGATCAGCCCCCACCTTCCTAGTGACATCACAAGGGTCAGGGGAGGTTCATGGATAAGAGCGATGGACAGAAATGGTAACAGGGGACTCAACGGCCAAGAAGTCCCACCTTGTTGACAATGTCAATCAATGATTAAAAGTATATTTTCACCAAAAGGAGGACCATGGCACCTTTCTCAAAGGTATTTTTGGAATGAACAGCAGGCACAGTACCTGATGGTTCTGAAAACGACACCTACCCAAAGGGGGGGGGGGAGGGGCTGACAGTATCACTTTACGGATCTCATAGGTTTGGCCAGATGTTTGGTCCCCTCCCTCTAGGGTCTGATTTCTTAATCTCTTAGGTTTGGGCAGATTTTTAGTCCTCCCTCCCTGTAGGTTCTGATTTCAGAATGTTTTAGTTTTGTTTCGATGTGCAATCCCCTCCCTCCCTGAAGAATCTGATTTCAGGATGTGTTGGGTTTGGGCAGAAGTTTTGTCCTCCCTCCCTGTAGGTTCTGATTTCAAGGTGTGTTATGTTCTGGCAGATATTTGGTGCCCTCCCTCTAGGTTCTGATTTTAGGGTGTGTTGGGTTTGGACAGATGTTTAGTCCTCCCTCCCGTAGGTTCTGATTTTAGGGTGTGTTGGGTTTGGACAGATGTTTTGTCCCTCTCCCTCCCCTTAGTTTCTGATTTCAGGATGTGTTGGGTTTGGGCAGATTTTTTTTGCCTCCCTCCCCGTAGGTTCTGATTTCAGGATGTTCTATGTTCTGAAAGATGTTTGGTCTTCCCTCCCTCCCTGTAGGTTCTGATTTCAGGAATTGTTGGGTTTGGGCAGATATTTGGTCCCCTCCCTCCCCGTAGGTTCTGATTTCAGGATGTGCTATGTTCTGGCAGATATTTGGTCCCCTCCCTCTCCGTAGGTTCTGATTTCATGATGTCCTGGGTTTGGGCAGATGTTTAGTCCTCCCTCCCCGTAGGTTCTGATTTCAGGATGTGTTGGGTTTAGGCAGATATTTGGTCCCTCTCCCTCCCTTCAGGTTCTAATTTCAGGATGTGCTATGTTCTGGCAGATGTTTGGTTCCTCTCCCTCCCCATAGGTTCTGATTTCATAATGTACTGGGTTTGGGCAGATGTTTAGTCCTCCCTCCCCGTAGGTTCTGATTTCAGGATGTGTTGGGTTTAGGCAGATATTTGGTCCCTCTCCCTCCCTTCAGGTTCTAATTTCAGGATGTGCTATGTTCTGGCAGATGTTTGGTTCCTCTCCCTCCCCATAGGTTCTGATTTCATAATGTACTGGGTTTGGGCAGATGTTTAGTCCTCCCTCCCCGTAAGTTCTGATTTCAGGATCTGTTTTGCGCTGTGCTTATCATTATGTTAGGGAGAGCATTACGACGTTTTCTCCAAGATCCCAGTTCACTGGAATAGGTCTTCATTTGCTGGAACCAGTGTTGGGTTCGGGAATTGTCACTGTCCCGAAAAACAAACCCTTCCTTCCTGATTTCCAGGAGTTCAAAGGTATCTTCACAGTCTGGATCAGTAGACACCACACAGTGGGCAAGTCTCAGGGGGTCCCTGAGCATCACAAATTTTCCATTGCTTTTGTCTTTTATAAGCACCAGGACGGCATCCTTCACCGTTCTGTCAGTAGGGCCGCCTTCCAGGCCGGAGTCTGAAGTTCTCTTTACGTTCACCATCAGTAGTGCGTGCACATTGTGGAACTTTAGAGCCTTGCAGCCCTTCTTGACCCATTGTCCGTCTGTAGGTTGTGCCATCTGCAGAAGCCCCTCTTTAATGAAACGCGTCTCCTCCCTCGGCCACCCAACTTGCTTGATCGCCATCTCCCTCATCTCGATGTTGGTCACTTCCCTGTTCTTTCTGCTCTCCCTGCGGAAGGAGCGTAATGTCCATGTGTTCCCTTCCTGCCGGGTCTTCATGTTGATGTGCTCTAAGTGGGACTCAATTCTGCTCTTGGCCTCCCACAAGCTGCTGTGATCTGGATGAAATTCGGTTGTGCTCTTGAGAATCCGGCTCAACAGCAGGGGGTACTTGGTGACCCTTTGTAAAGGAGCCATAAGGAAAGATCGGAGGTTCATGCGTCGCAGGGCGGTGTTATCGTTCTGAGACACATCCAGAAAAATTCTGAAAGGAAAGGATGGAAAATATGATCAGGACCATAGACAATGTTTGACTCTGTATCTGTAGCATCTGCCTTCTGTGTTCATCCATGTAGAGAAGCGGAAGTCTGGTGACGGCAGAGGCAGGTGTGTGGCGTTACCATTTATTGACATTAGGAGGTGAAATAACCTCATAACTATGAGTTACACCCAGAGAAGCTGCAGCTTTTGTGCATCAGGGTTCAGCGGTGTCAGAGGGACATTGTGCACATTCACATGCATATAACTTGGTTGCATAACAGCAGATATATGTGGATGGTGCTGTGGATGGTGAAGCCATGCAACAAGTGAGCAGTGGAGACACCAGACTTGTCAGTTTAAGTACTATTATGCAAAGGATTAAGATATATATTTTTAAGAGAGAAACTATTAGCAGACAAATCTTACCTGCTGATATGTCCCTATAGCAAAGGAGACAACAAGGAGGAAGGTACTGTATGTCTCTTATAAATGTCTCTTACCTTCCTCCTTGGTGCGGTTCCGGTGCAGTTAGTCTCTTGCTCCACGGTCGAGTGAGACCATTAGGAGCACTGCCTGTCCCTATAGCACTGATCCGCCCATGGCCAGCCCGTTCCATTCATTATCATTAGAAAGGGGCAGGCCGGCCAGGGGAGGATCCGCATTATGGGGGCTCCTAACGGCCTCACCGGACCATGGAGCAAAAGACTGCACCATAACCATGGAGAGGAGGAAGGTAACAGACATACCTTCCTTTTCAGTGTCTCCTGTGCATTAGGGACATATCAGCAGGTTAGATTCATCCAACCCTTTAATATCTTCAGTTTACACCACATAAGATCTCCAGCCTCTCTTCTTACCTGAGAAGCTCCTTCTCTTTCTCCAGAGTATTCAGTGTTGCCATGGAGGTCGGTTGTTGGAGGCAGTAAGTCTGGAAGGCAGGAAGCATGTTCACAAACTCCAAGAAGATCTCCCCAATGCAGATGGTCATCAGGTCATCATCCCCCTGCAGGCATCCAAAAAATATATTAATATCTGGCAGCAAGAACCTGCTGGGTCCGCTCCACCAGAAGACTCATTTATGACCAGACAAGTGCAGCTAAAGGTGTCATTATGAAGGAGTAAGAAGTAAGGAGCCCTAGATGTAGTACGTCATGAGAAACCCAAGGTGTCAGGTGGTCTTGTGGTGTTGACAGACATTAATATGATGGCAGGCAGTATATTGGTGTTGATGTCAGATGTCACGAGATTTCAGGTACTGTCCTAGTGTTGATGGAAGTCAATGACATGTCAGACAGTGTACTGGTGTTAATGGAAGCTTATGGGATGTCAGGCAATGTCTGATGGTTGATGGAAGGACACATGGAGTCAGGTAGTCTGCTGGTGATGATGAAAGGTCATTAAATGTCAAGTAGTGACTTGTAGTTGAAGGGAAGTTCAAGGGATGTCAGGTGGCATCATGGTGTTGACAGGTTTATGGGATGTCAGGCAATGGCAGAGATGACGTGGGTCTGGTGTTAAGGAAAGTTCATGAAAGGGGTCTTGGTTTTAAAGGGGTTATCCAGCGCTACAAAAACATGGCCACTTTTCCCCCTACTGTTGTCTCCAGTTAAGGTGCAGTTTGCAATTAAGCTCCATTTACTTCAATGGAACCGAGTTTAAAACCTACACCCAAACTGGAGACAACAGTAGAGGGAAAGTGGCCATGTTTTTGTAGCGCTGGATAATCCCTTTAATGAAGGTTTGTGGAATGTCAGGGACTGGCACAAGTTCATGGGATGCCAGGTAGTATAGTGTTAATGGAAGTTCATGGGATGGCAGGTAGTATAGTGTTAGTGGAAGTTCATGGGATGGCAGGTAGTATAGTGTTAGTGGAAGTTCATGGGATGTCAGGTAGTATAGTGTTAGTGGAAGTTCATGGGATGGCAGGTAGTCTCCTAGTGTTAGTGGAAGTTCATGGGATGGCAGGTAGTCTCCTAGTGTTAGTGGAAGTTCATGGGATGTCAGGTAGTATAGTGTTAGTGGAAGTTCATGGGATGTCAGGTAGTCTCCTAGTGTTAGTGGAAGTTCATGGGATGTCAGGTAGTATAGTGTTAGTGGAAGTTCATGGGATGTCAGGTAGTATAGTGTTAGTGGAAGTTAATGGGATGTCAGGTAGTATAGTGTTAGTGGAAGTTCATGGGATGTCAGGTAGTCTCCTAGTGTTAGTGGAAGTTCATGGGATGGCAGGTAGTATAGTGTTAGTGGAAGTTCATGGGATGTCAGGTAGTCTCCTAGTGTTAGTGGAAGTTCATGGGATGTCAGGTAGTATAGTGTTAGTGGAAGTTCATGGGATGGCAGGTAGTCTCCTAGTGTTAGTGGAAGTTCATGGGATGGCAGGTAGTCTCCTAGTGTTAGTGGAAGTTCATGGGATGTCAGGTAGTCTCCTAGTGTTAGTGGAAGTTCATGGGATGGCAGGTAGTATAGTGTTAGTGGAAGTTCATGGGATGGCAGGTAGTCTCCTAGTGTTAAAGGAAGTTTGTTGGATGTCAGACTTTGTCCTGGTGTCGGTGGATTTTCATGGGATGTCAGGTAGTGTACTGTTGTTGATTGTTTATGGCATGTCAAATTGTCTTCTGGTGTTTATAGAGGCTGATGAGATGTCAGCAAGTGTTGATGCAAGTTCATGGTATATCAGACAATGCCCTGGTGTTAATAAAGGATCATGGGATACCAGACAGTGTCCTGGTTGTGTCTGTAGTAGACAGGGGTCATGTGGGGGGGTCTAGCAGCTGGATTGGAGCTATGTGGTGAACAGTCCTTATAACAGCTAAGAATCATTATGACTTTATTATGTCCTTTTACCTGATCAAAAGCTTGGTCGATTTCCTCTTGTAGAACCTCTAGGAACTTCTCATTGAGTTCGATGAGCTCCTGTATGTTGCTGAACACGACAGCCAGCTGTTCCCGTGTCAGCAGTCCTGCCGTCTGCATAGGAAGATAGAACTCCTCTTTTATGATCCGCAGATCCTCCCCGTAGCTCGATTCTGTATTCACAAATTCCAGCACGGCCTCCTTACGCTCCATCCTACGATTGACACATTTCACACACAGCGTCTCTCTCCTCTTTCCTCTGCTCCCGGAGTCCATACATGAATTGCTCTCCCCACAGTCTATGCACGGGCGGTGCGCCTCCCACGCCTCTAGGGAAGCTGATGCTTCTGCTACCCGAGCTCTCCACTTTCTGGAAAGTGCGTCTCCAATCCCGCTGTCCACCCGCTCCACCTCTCCTGGCTTTACGGGTCTTGTGTTCCCTTCACATTCTTCTCTCTCATCGTTCACCCCAACGATCCCGCTGTCTGTGCTCAAGCTGCTGATGTTACTCCAGCGATGGCGCGACCGGTACGAGTGCCCCGTGGTGTAAGTGCTGTCTTTGTTGGAGCTGCACGATGTCGTGGTATTGGCCTTCATCAGTACTGGACCTGTGATAGACAAAAGATGATGAATAACAACAGTCTGAAACAAGGGGGTCAAACTCAGGCCCTCCAGCTGTTGCCTTTGGCTGTTCAGACTTGATGTCAGAGGGCGTGAGTTTGACACCTGTGGTCTGGATCATATTATGGTGTCATGTATGTCATGTTGTACACAACTCTATAAGGGGTGTCTGAGGGGCTCTGTATGTCCCCACCATGATCTTGTCTTTGCTCCCACCGTCATGCTGGGGCTTGCAGCCATTATACAGGTGCAAAAATGCATCTGTAATACAAACCATTCACACCTGGCCTATGGCTAGGGATCCTATTAGACAAAGCAATTTTTAACAATTAATGATTAACGATAAATGATCGCAAACAAGATCGTTTATCGTTAACCTGAAATCGTTTACCAAATTACACAGAAGGATAGTCATTTGTACATTACAGCAAACGATTAAGGGCCCTATTACACAGAGCCATATTCGGCCAATTATCGTTCCATGTAACAGAGACAATGACCAGTCAATGAAATGATCGGCTGATTGTTTCTTTAGGTCCAGACCTAAAATCATCAGGTGTCGGGCACACATTGCTACGTGTAATAGCGATGTGCAGCTGATGGCAGGCAATTTAATAAACTCTTATTCATCACCTCTCTGCTCCCGGCCTTGTCCTGTTCTCTTCGAGACCACTCAGCTAATCACAGGCCGGGACCACCGTGGCCTGTCAGCTCAGAGAAGCTGCAGCGCGTGCTGCCGGGAGGAGAGCAGAGGGCAGGAGGAGATTGGGAGCGTGGAGAGGTGATGTATGAAGAGTTTAGGAAAAGGGCTGCACGGACATCGCTAATGAGTTATATATACACAGCCCTTGCTAAGCGATTATCGGGCGGTGTAAAAGGCTCAGTAAAGGAGCGCTGATCTAGCAGATTGGCGCTCGTTTACATTATTGATTGGCTAATAGGTCCCTAATTATGATTTTGGTGTCAGCACCAAACAAACAATGAACGATTTCTTGATGGTCATTTGATCGTTGCCTGCAATTATTCAAAACGATTATCATTTAAATTTGAACGACCTAACGATAATTTGCACGATAACCATCCTGTGTAATAGGGATAAGTTAGGTCCTGCAGCCTGAGAGCTAACAGGAAAGCAGCAGAATTGAGAAGAAAGACCTGACTGACTGGAGAAGTAAAGCAAAGGACTGACAGTCTAGTGGTGGTGTCTATTATCGGCAGCAGGTACCATTCTCTCTGTCCTGCCTCCTCTTCTGAGCGTGGTGGCGAGCCGCTGCTGCAATCTTCAGCTCTAGCTGTTTCCTCTTCACGGCATCGGTGGGCATGGGGTCACTGAAGTGTGGGCGCAGGCGACACCCACGTTGGGCTTTTCCGGACTCTCCAGCTTCGTGAGTCATGTCTGAGCTGGACCTCCGACAGCCGGGGCTGCAGATCTGCAAAAAGCAAAGGCGGCAATTAATAATCTATAGCAACGTGATCAGACACGGTGGGCAGGTGACTAACACAGCACTCGCCCACTCCCTACGTAACTTCACACCTCCGGCTGGTTTAGTGTGATGTCAGCTGAGATGACGGGGACGGTGGCCCTGGGACTGTCCGGTGAGCAGGTGGGCGACGCTCTGTTACTGCTCCAGCTCCATGGGGGTGTGCATGCAGGCACTACACTGACAGACTTGTATCCCTGCAAATCTACTGAGGCTGGTTAAACAGTACTGACTATGTGACTGATGCCCTAGTCTGCACTTAGTAAATGCTTAAAGGGGTGACATATAATGGAAATGGGGGGATCAGTCATTTGTAGACCAGTCACAGACCAGGGAAAGGGGAGGACAAGAAGGAGCCATAGGATTGTGAGGAGGTGACCCTCGGTCAGGCATCCCGCTCCCTGGCACAGCTGCCTCCATACTTACACTAGATTTGGGTTCAGGGGTCAGCTCATTGTTCGACGTCTTTTTACAAGTTTTTGTTGCCATGGGTACAGTAGGTGATTGACAGCTTTGTCGCTCTTGTACGGGATCAGATTTTGGGGTGTCACATGATGCACTGCTCGTGGTCTCGGCACTTTCGGAGCTGCAGCTGTGAGGAAAACAAAATTATAGAAGTGATAGAACAGATTATCGAGACAACCCGGCGGCCTCCTCCTCCCCCTGACACAAGAGATCAGCACCCTGTGATGCTTCATATCTCTATTGTCAGGCTGCACTGAATAGGATTTGCTTGAGTTTTACTCCTGGTAAATCTGATGCAGAAATGTCTAATTTACCCAAAAGTGGAATTACAGAGGCCCCTGTGCCCCCTGCAGAGATACCCCATACACATGTATTTCTGTTGCAGATCTGTGGTGTGTATATTCACTGTTTAAAGGGGTTGTTCACCAAAAAATAATTTCTTTCAAATCAACTGGTGCCAGAAAGTGCCAGAGATTTGTAATTTACTTCTATTAAAAATCTCCAGTATTCCAGTACTTCTCAACTGCTGTATGTCCTGCAGGAAGTGGTGAATTCTCTCCAGTCTGACACAGTGCTCTCTGCTGCCACCTCTGTCCATGTCAGGAACTGTCCACAGCAGGAGAGGTTTTCTATGGGGATTTGCTCCTGCTCTGGACAGTTCCTGACATGGACAGAGGTGGCAGCAGAGAGCACTGTGTCAGACTGGAGAGAATACACCACATCCTGCAGGATATACAGCAGCTGATAAATACTGGAAGACTGGAGATTTTTTAATAGAAGTAAATTACAAGTCTCTGGCACCAGATGATTTCATAGAAAAAAAATTTGGTGAACAACCCCTTTAAAGTGACTGTACCACCAGGCCCAGGCAGAAGCACTGGAGGCGGCCGACCCACCCTTAGTGGGGGAAACCCCCGCCGCTCTGTGATAGGGTTTCATTGATTCTAATGGAGTCATGTCATGGAGGGGCTGGAGTTTCTTCCCACTAAGGGTGGGTCGGCCGCCTCCAGTGCTTCAGCCTGGGCCTAGTGGTACAGTCACTTTAATACAGAGTTGATGTAATTTAACTCATCATACACCTCAGTCTATGTCGCGGTTCACATGTACCTGGTTTGTTGTGGGGCCAGTTGCAGCACGGTATATATATGTCTTACCGCAAATCATCAAGGTTTTGTAATGCGTGTTGTGAAACTGGTTGTATCTGCCATGTTTCTCCTGTAAGAACCGTACAGCCGTAACCATATTGCAGACTACGGTTAAACGCATAGGATGCATGGCGGACTGCGTGGCCCCAGCATAACAATAGTTACATGGTGAATGATATGAGGATAACTAGAGATGAGCGTGATGGAGTCTGATCATGCCACATTTGATTGGCTGAAGAAATTGTACGGAGTCCTGGTGGATACAACCATAGGCCTGTGGCCGTATCCATGATTTCCAGGACTTCCTAGGGCCGCATCCAACTTCATCAGCCGCCAGTATTCATATGGTGAACAATCAGACTCCAGCACGCTCCTGTTGTGCTTATCTCTAATGATAACGGCCGGGGAGGAGGTGGGTGACCAAAACAGCATGCACTTACCTCCCCTGCTCCAGCGATGGGGTCCACTGTCCTCCACTCCGGTTCCTGGTCTGAGTGGGATCTGGGACGTAATGTTCAAAGCCCGCTGAGCCAGTCAGCAGCCATAGCGGTGTCCTGCCTCTGCCCCTGACTGGCTAAGCGCAGGCCCGACACGTCACGTCCCAGATTCCACTCAGACCTAGAAGCGTCCGGAGACTGGAGCGGAGGACATCAGATCCCAGCGCTGGGGGGAGGGGGGGAGGTAAGTGCATGTTGTTTTGGTCACCCACCTCCTCCCCGGCAGCGTGCCCGGACTCCTCCTTTAGCAGCTCTGTGCACAGTAAGGCCGTGGTCACACACTTTTTATGGGACTCAATGATGTAAAATCCCACATAGGGCCATTATTTCAGCTGTAGATTTACATTCTAACCATCGTTCTGCCTCCTGCACAGAAGAGTAGGACTTGTGCATCTCACCAACGCTTAGGACGCTTCCACCTAAAAGCCAGAAACTGGCTTTTTACATGTCATAGTGTGAACATAGTGTGTCATAGAGACATGTCATAGAGGTGTCATAGAGACATGCCATAGTGTGTCATAGAGACATGTCATAGAGACATGTCATAGTGTGTCATAGAGACATGTCATAGTGTGTCATAGAGACATGTCATAGAGGTGTCATAGTGTGTCATAGAGACATGTCATAGAGACATGTCATAGTGTGTCATAGAGACATGTCATAGAGGTGTCATAGTGTGTCATAGAGACATGTCATAGAGACATGTCATAGTGTGTCATAGAGACATGTCATAGTGTGTCATAGAGACATGTCATAGAGGTGTCATAGTGTGTCATAGAGACATGTCATAGAGACATGTCATAGTGTGTCATAGAGACATGTCATAGTGTGTCATAGAGACATGTCATAGAGGTGTCATAGTGTGTCATAGAGACATGTCATAGAGACATGTCAAAGGTTTTCTATGATGACAGTGACACTTTGATAGCCCGGCAGCTGCTAAAGCGAGTGTTGTATGGAAATTAGCAGAGGCCTTAACACTTCATCCTGTATCCTGACGCAGAGGAAGAACAATACATTTCTGCAAACTTTTTGTTGCCCATTTTATGGTAAAAGATGGCTAAAAAAGCATCCAAAACATCTGAAAGTGTGAGATTGTGCACATAGCTGAAGTGTAAAGAATCAGACACAAAAAATGTCCCAGTGACTGAACACACAACAATGCAAAGAGCTGTAACCTGCACAAAACAGGATGTGTGACCAGTATACGGCTATGGGGACCGATAATCTAACAATGGTCCCCACACACGCAGCGTCTCTACAGCCTGGTGAGACACATTGAAGCCTTTTTCCCCATTAACCTTTATTCTTGTCATCTGTTTCTTTCAAATGAACTGGTGTCAGAAGGTTATACAGATTCGTAATTTACTTTTATTTAAAAATCTCCAGTCTTCCAGTACTTCTCAGCTGCTGTATGTCTTGCAGTATTCTCTCCAGTCTGACATAGTGCTCTCTGCTGCCACCTCTGTCCATGTCAGGAACTGTCCAGAGCAACAGCAAATCCCCATCGAAAACTTCTCCTGCTCTGGACAGTTCCTGACATGGACAGAGGTGGCAGCAGGGAGCGCTGTGTCAGACTGGAGAGAATACACCACTTCCTGCAGGACATGCAGCAGCTGATAAGTACTGGAAGACTTGAGATTTTTAACAGAAGTAAATTACGAATCTGTATAACTTTCTGATACCAGTTGATTTGAAGGATATTTTTTTCCTTTGTCGGAGTACCCCTTTAAATCATTTAAAGGCGGCTAATACCTATTTTAAGCACCATATGTATTACAAGAGTCGATTACTTTGGCACAAGCCTTATGATAAGTCCCCCAGGGCACAGGAAGAACATAGGCCGCCATAAATAAAGAGCGATAGTGGGGATAGTTAACCCCTCGCCTCCTTGTCATCTTATCATGTGACTTTCCTCCTTCGATAATTTGCTCTGCCCTTCCTGCAATCTTCAGCTATGTGACCCCAGACTTCAATGTGACTTCACCAGATCATTTCCAACAACCCAATGCGGACACCACGCTACCTTTTCTTGATCAGATCCAGAGCTGATCCTATGAGGCCGTCCTTCATTTTCTGCAGCTTGGCTCCATAACCAGACAGATCGGTTGCTTCTAAAAGCAAAGATGGACAGCAAGAAGAATGGGCTTCAGATGAGAGACCCTGCTCAGCCATCCCGGGGAATCCGCTAGAGCTACTGGTATCAGACACATGGGGCTCACACACCACAAGCTCCTCTTTCGTGCTATGCATGTTTAACACCTGTAATGGAAACCTGGAAACAGGACTGGAACAAATGGGAGCTGTGAATGCAGGCCGGCATGAGGGGTGAGCTCTGTGGTCTAATGAACTATCCTGCACAATGAGCCGATCTCCAGGGTCAGTAAGGTCAGGACGGGAGGGACCCAGCAAAGCGTTGGCTTTGGAGTCTTGCGTTTGGTCAGTGCTTGGAGAATCGGGAATGGCGGTCTGGTCAGAGCTGGCGTCTGGTTTTGAGGTTGTATCGGTGGAGGAGTCACTGGATTGGAAGTGGACGTCGCTCTTTGACAAACCATTCTTTTGCTTACTACGCATCTTCTTGAATTCTTCAAACGTTGGGATGTGAAACCTGCCCGTACTGCTAAGCCTCCTGGTGTCGGCGACCACCACTGGACTAGGCCTCTGCTCCTTGAAGGACTCTGTAGTCTTAGACTTTTCTAGACCTTTGCTTTCAGTCTCTTCTTGATACAGCGTCAGGTTTGGAGAACTATGTTGCCTGCGGAGCTGCAGTCTCCTCCTGGCCTCCTGCTTAATGTGCTCTGGGCTGGTCCTGTGGTGTAAGAGGCTTGTGCATGGCCTGGATGCCGGCATTGTGCTACTTGTAAGTGCAGGGTGACCAGCAGATATAGCACTACAGGGCGCCTTGTGTTTGCAGTGCTGGCATAGTTTGTTGGCAGCTTCCCTGGCCGTGCAGTCAGCCAAACAAGCCTGGGGACGGACGGGCCTATTGGGTTCTACAACTTTGGAACTGTGAGTTCTCAGCTTCTCTTTCAGTTCCCGTTTGGCATCACCATAGGAGACCTTGTCATCTGCTGTAAGAAAAAGCCATTGATGAACTTTGGCAAGAGGAGGAGCAGGAAGGTCCCGATGACCCCCATCCCTCTCTGACAGGCCTTGGGGCGACATATTTCCTGCAGATCCTTCTGATAAGTGTCTGGTGCTTCTACAGTGCAGAATAAACTCACTATCCATGCTCCTATAATGTGCAAACACACTCGACTCTGCCCAGTGTAGGTTCTCCAAGCTCCGATATAGCCTGGGTTCAACATTCGTGCCCATTGGTGCATTACCTGCATGACATGCTTGCAGAGGGTAAAGCTGCCCTCCAGCAAGATGGCAATCTACATTCTTTAATGGATGCATGCTGCTCAGCGAGGGCTCCTCTAAGCCATGGTTAGTACACAGCAGATAGTTCTGGGGACTTGGAATGACTCGGGAATGTTCATGCGTTTCGTCAGCACGGATGTATGTCATAGCAGATGGACATGGGAGTTTTGCACACGGATGTTGAAGGAGATAGAGGGGTCCCTGTAAGCAGTCGTGATGATGTTGAGCGTCCATAGTATGGAAAGCAGCCGCTCAGTCTGCTGGGAGTACTCACATTCTGCCAGAATTACTGAGCGATTTATGCGGAGACCATGGCGGTGACGAAGGTGAATGGATCCAATCAGGTGACGTATCCTTCACAAAAAAGAAAAGAGGCAAGTTAATGTTTATGATATTATTAACATTAAGTCTTTATTATATGTACAGAACAACTATAGACACTACTGCCCCCATATACTATAATACTGCCCCTATATACAGGAATATATCTACTATAATACACGAACTGGAGAGAGTGGAACGGCTGCACATCCCATCTATGGCTGATACTAATGCCGCTAGGCCTATATTAAAAATCAACACCAGAGTGTCTGTATATCAATTGATCAAGCCATATTGCCCCGTGTACCACCGCGCAGGTCCTCTGGTCCACACGGGTCCCTACGCTAACTCCACACCGTGTCGGTCAGCGACCGCCAACCCCGCAAAGCGTGCACATGCAGGGAAGGGAGGCCATGGAACGGCCCTGCAACCCCAATGTCACAGGACCAGACCCAAAAAGCCTCACCAAAACCCAGCCAGCACCACCGGCGGGGAAGGCTGCCCCCAAACGACACAAGTATGGATATGGTATTACACTTACCATTGCTGCTCTCACAGAATGGGGAAGACATAGGGTCCAGACATGTGAGCACAGACATATCCTGCTAGTTTTGGTCATGTGGGTCTTATAAAGGAGTGCTAGCTGTTCAGAGAGGGAGAACTGTGAAACACGAACTGGAGAGAGTGGAACGGCTGCACATCCCATCTATGGCTGATACTAATGCCGCTAGGCCTATATTAAAAATCAACACCAGAGTGTCTGTATATGAATTGATCAAGCCATATTGCCCCGTGTACCATCGCGCAGGTCCTCTGGTCCACACGGGTCCTTACGCTAACTCCACACCGTGTCGGTCAGCGAGCGCCAACCCCGCAAAGCGTGCACGTACAGGGAAGGGAGGCCATGGAACGGCCCTGCAACCCCAATGTCACAGGACCAGACCCAAAAAGCCTCACCAAAACCCAGCCAGCACCACCGGCGGGGAAGGCTGCCCCCAAACGACACAAGTATGGATATGGTATTACACTTACCATTGCTGCTCTCACAGAATGGGGAAGACATAGGGTCCAGACATGTGAGCACAGACATATCCTGCTAGTTTTGGTCATGTGGGTCTTATAAAGGAGTGCGAGCTGTTCAGAGAGGGAGAACTGTGAAACACGAACTGGAGAGAATGGAACGGCTGCACATCCCATCTATGGCTGATACTAATGCCGCTAGGCCTATATTAAAAATCAACACCAGAGTGTCTGTATATGAATTGATCAAGCCATATTGCCCCGTGTACCATCGCGCAGGTCCTCTGGTCCACACGGGTCCTTACGCTAACTCCACACCGTGTCGGTCAGCGAGCGCCAACCCCGCAAAGCGTGCACATGCAGGGAAGGGAGGCCATGGAACGGCCCTGCAACCCCAATGTCACAGGACGACACGGTGTGGAGTTAGCGTAGGGACCCGTGTGGACCAGAGGACCTGCGCGGTGGTACACGGGGCAATATGGCTTGATCAATTCATATACAGACACTCTGGTGTTGATTTTTAATATAGGCCTAGCGACATTAGTATCAGCCATAGATGGGATGTGCAGCCGTTCCACTCTCTCCAGTTCGTATATCTACTATAATATTGCTCCTATATACAGGAATATAACTACTATAATACTGCCCCTATATACAAGAATATAACTTTTATAATACTGCTCCTATATACAGGAATATAACTACTATAATACTGCTCCTATATACAGGAATATAACTACTATAATACTGCTCCTATATACAGGGATATAACTACTATAATACTGCTCCTATATACAGGAATATAACTACTATAATACTGCTCCTATATACAGGAATATAACTACTATAACACTGCTCCTATATACATAAGTTATGGCTTTCCCACTATAATTGCTCGGTTACACTATAATATATAAATGCCTCTTGCGGTTACAAGGTCGGTGATTTGTCTTCTGCCGGATCTATACACTGACCTAGTAGTGCAGACATGTGGATGGGTGTTGTGTAAGCGGCTTCTGTACAGCAGCAGTCTCTGTAATCCAGTGAGTTGTCACCCGGCAAGGTCAGGACCATGGACAGTGATGTTACGTGTCAGTGCCGGGCCGATCAATGATTTCCTCACTATCTATAATATACAGATTATTTCCTCCCCTGAGGTTTTTCCGAATAATTTTCTGAATTTGTACAAATAAGAGATCTGATGAGTAACCAGGCCGGGCAAGGTCTCCATTCACATTGGCCGGTAATTGGCCGTTGTGCATATGTGGAGGATTATTTCCCAGCGATATCTCCGCAGTAATCGCTGTGACTATGATGATCATCGTCCCTATGCGCCACGTTAATGAGCTTTACGGGAATCTTCTCGCTTCAGGTTATTGTTCTACAACATTAGGAGTGCAGCCAGAAGTGACGGCCAGACACCAGAGGAGATGGGAGCAGAGCAGCCGCCTGTCATGGGGCCGCAGCACCGAGCCTCCCCGATGGGATCTGGGAAAACACTGGTGCAATTTGGTGTCATCTGCATCTGTTTTATTGCCGCCTAAGTGTTATGGGTGGAAAACACCTGGAAACCACATCATCAGTCATACGTCCCAAGGGATTGGAGCATTGTGTCCATTATACTGGCTAGGGCTGGGTTCACACTACGTATATTTCAGTCAGTATTGTGGTCCTCATATTGCAACCAAAACCAGGAGTGGATTGAAAACACAGAAAGGATCTGTTCACACAATGTTGAAATTGAGTGGATGGCCGCCATATAACAGTAAATAACGGCCATTATTTCAATATAACAGACGTTGTTTTAAAATAACAGCAAATATTTGCCATTATATGGCGGCCATCCACTCAATTTCACCATTGTGTGAACAGATCCTTTCTGTGTTTTTAATCCACTCCTGGTTTTGGTTGCAATATGAGGACCACAATACTGACTGAAATATACGTAGTGTGAACCCACCCTAGAGATGAGGCTGACACTAATACAGGGAAAACACGAGGTAACAGAACATGGAAGAGACTACATGAGAATGAATTCTTTTACACTGTATACCGCATTGAGGGGATGACTCCTATCTGATGTGCAGGAGATGGGAAGTAGTCACCTTGTTATAATTTATATTCACAACTACTATAATACTGCTCCTATATACAAGAATATAACTACTATAATACTGCTCCTATATACAGGAATATAACTCCTATAATACTGCTCCTATATACAGGAATATAACTACTATAGTACTGCTCCTATATACAAGAATATAACTACTATAATACTGCTCCTATATACAAGAATATAACTACTATAATACTGCTCCTATATACAAGAATATAACTACTATAATACTGCTCCTATATACAGGAATATAACTACTATAGTACTGCTCCTATATACAAGAATATAACTACTATAATACTGCCCCCTATATACAGGAATATAACTACTATAATACTGCTCCTATATACAGGAATATAACTACTATAATACTGCTCCCTATATACAGGGATATAACTACTATAATACTGCTCCTATATACAGGAATATAACTACAATAATACTGCCTCCTATATACAAGAATATAACTACTATAATACTGCTCCTATATACAGGAACATAACTACTATAATACTGCTCCTATATACAGGAATATAACTGCTACAATACTGCTCCTATATACAGGAATATAACTACTATAATACTGCACCTATATACAGGAATATAACTACTATAATACTGCTCCTATATACAGGAATATAACTACTATACTACTGCTCCTATATACAGGAATATAACTACTATAATAATGCTCCTATATAAAAGAATATAACTACTATAATACTGCCTCCTATATACAAGAATATAACTACTATAATACTGCTCCTATATACAGGAATATAACTACTATAATACTGCCCCCTATATACAGAAATATAACTACTATAATACTGCCCCCTATATACAGGAATATACTACTATAATACTGCCCCCTATATACAGGAATATAACTACTATAATACTGCTCCCTATATACAAGAATATAACTACTATAATACTGCTCCTATATACAGGGATATAACTACTATAATACTGCCCCTATATACAGGGATATAACTACTATAATACTGCCCCTATATACAGGAATATAACTACTATAATACTGCTCCTATATACAGGAATATAACTACTATAATACTGCTCCTATATACAGGAATATAACTACTATAATACTACCTTCCCTGTAGGAGGATATTAGTATTCTCCTTCATTCTTCTCTTCTATCCTCCAGTTTTTATACTTTTATTATTAGAACAGGGAGAATCAGTAGAAAATAAACACAAGTAGAATAATAGATTTCGGGGGCCGCTCGCTCCTTTCTCTGCTGAATAAATCCATTATGATGAGAAGGTCTTGTATACAGTTGCGGTACATTCTGTATTCTCCCCATTACATTACATACAGTGACTATAAGTGAGGGATAGACAGTACAGGACGGTGATGATCCTGGTCACAGTATCAGGCGGTGACCTGCGGTGATTATAAAGGTTGCAGCTGCATCCACAGCGGGCGCCTCACTCCTTCCACCGACTTCCACACTAAGGTGTATATAACTCTCTGCAGGTGGTCACATTAGTCACATGTGGATATGTCACTGGAGCTAAACACAGAAAAATTCTCAGCTTCACATATATTACAGTTATAGTAAGGAGAACCTAGCAGGGAGCGTGCTCCACCACCAGTCTCTATGCACAATATGGCCGCCTCCTTCATGCATCTAATACATGTGGTGGTATCTAAAGAGAAGCAGAGACTGGAGCCTCCTCCAGGGAGGGTGACATCATGGGAAGCCCGCCCCCAGGATGTGAAGCTGACCCCCAAGGATCTGCAGTCTTGCCCCCATTGATGCGAAGTCCGCTCCCAATGATCTGAAGCCTGCCCCCCAGGATGTGACACCCACCCCCATGGATCTGCAGCCTGGCCCCGAGGATGTGAAGCCTGGCCTCCAGGATGTGACTCCCACCCCCAAGGATCTGCAGCCTGGCCCCAAGGATCTGCAGCATGGCCCTGAGGATGTGAAGCCTGGCCTCCAGGATGTGACTCCCACCCCCAAGGATCTGCAGCCTGGCCCCAAGGATCTGCAGCCTGGCCCCGAGGATGTGAAGCCTGGCCCCGAGGATGTGAAGCCTGCCCCCAAGGTTCTGCAGCCTGCCCCCCAGGATGTGACGCCCACCCCCATGGATCTGCAGCCTGGCCCCGAGGATGTGAAGCCTGGCCTCCAGGATGTGACTCCCACCCCCAAGGATCTGCAGCCTGGCCCCAAGGATGTGAAGCCTGGCCCCGAGGATGTGAAGCCTGGCCCCGAGGATGTGAAGCCTGCCCCCAAGGTTCTGAAGCCTGCCCCCCAGGATGTGACACCCACCCCCATGGATCTGCAGCCTGGCCCCGAGGATGTGAAGCCTGGCCCCCAGGATGTGACTCCCACCCCCAAGGATCTGCAGCCTGGCCCCAAGGATCTGCAGCCTGGCCCCCAGGATGTCAAGCCTGGCCCCGAGGATGTGAAGCCTGCCCCCAAGGTTCTGAAGCCTGCCCCCCAGGATGTGACGCCCACCCCCATGGATCTGCAGCCTGGCCCCGAGGATGTGAAGCCTGGCCTCCAGGATGTGACTCCCACCCCCAAGGATCTGCAGCCTGGCCCCAAGGATCTGAAGCCTGGCCCCGAGGATCTGAAGCCTGGCCCCGAGGATGTGAAGCCTGCCCCCAAGGTTCTGAAGCCTGCCCCCCAGGATGTGACACCCACCCCCATGGATCTGCAGCCTGGCCCCGAGGATGTGAAGCCTGGCCCCCAGGATGTGACTCCCACCCCCAAGGATCTGCAGCCTGGCCCCAAGGATCTGCAGCCTGGCCCCGAGGATCTGAAGCCTGGCCCCGAGGATGTGAAGCCTGCCCCCAAGGTTCTGCCGCCTGGCCCCGAGGATGTGACGCCCACCCCCATGGATCTGCAGCCTTGCCCCGAGGATGTGAAGCCTGGCCCCCAGGATGTGACTCCCACCCCCAAGGATCTGCAGCCTGGCCCCGAGGATGTGAAGCCTGGCCCCGAGGATGTGAAGCCTGCCCGCAAGGTTCTGAAGCCTGGCCCCGAGGATGTGAAGCCTGCCCCCAAGGTTCTGAAGCCTGGCCCTGAGGATGTGAAGCCTGCCCCCAAGGTTCTGAAGCCTGGCCCCGAGGATGTGAAGCCTGCCCCCAAGGTTCTGAAGCCTGCTCCTGATGATCCGCAGCCCGCCCCCAAAGATCTGAAGCCGGCCCCCCGTCAGGGTGTGAAGCCCCCCCCCCCCCCCCTGAGGATATGCAGCCTGCCCCCGATGATCTGCAGCCCACCCCCAAGAATCTGAAGCCTATCCCCAAGGATCTACAGCCTGCTCCCTATGATCTGCAGCCCGCCGCCGAGGATCTGAATCCCACCTCCAAGGATCTGCTTCGGCTGCCAGTACATAAATTATTTGAATATAATCTACTGGCAGAATTGTCTGGAGGCCCAGAGGGGTTTGGAGAGGACAGAACAGTCTAGAAGGGCAGAGGGATAAGTACATTGGGGTCTTGATGGGGCGGAGGCTGAAATCTGAAAGCAACAGATTTTTATGGTGGGAGACTGAGGAGTGTGGAAGGGACAGAAGAGTTTGGAGGGGATAGAAGGGTTTGCAGAGTACACAGTGGTCTGAAGTAAGCAGGAGGGACAGATGAGTCTAGAGGAGACAAAAGACTCTGGAGGAGGGACAGAGGAGTCTGGAGGAGGGACAGAGGAGTCTAGAGGAGACATAAGACTCTGGAGGAGGGACAGAGGAGTCTAGAGGAGACAAAAGACTCTGGAGGAGGGACAGAGGAGTCTGGAGGAGGGACAGAGGAGTCTAGAGGAGACAAAAGACTCTGGAGGAGGGACAGAGGAGTCTAGAGGAGACAAAAGACTCTGGAGGAGGGACAGAGGAGTCTGGAGGAGGGACAGAGGAGTCTAGAGGAGACAAAAGACTCTGGAGGAGGGACAGAGGAGTCTAGAGGAGACAAAAGACTCTGGAGGAGGGACAGAGGAGTCTAGAGGAGACAAAAGACTCTGGAGGAGGGACAGAGGAGTCTGGAGGAGGGACAGAGGAGTCTAGAGGAGACAAAAGACTCTGGAGGAGGGACAGAAGAGTCTGGAGGAGTCTAGAGGAGACAAAAGACTCTGGAGGAGGGACAGAGGAGTCTGGAGGAGGGACAGAGGAGTCTGGAGGAGATAAAAGAGCCTGGAGGAGGGACAGAAGAGTCTGGAGGAGGGTCCGATGAGTCTGGAGGAGACAAATCAGCCTGGAGGAGGGACAGAGGAGTCTGGAGGAGACAAAAGACTCTGGAGGAGGGACAGAGGAGTCTGGAGGAGGGACAGAGGAGTCTGGAGGAGGGACAGAGGAGTCTGGAGGAGATAAAAGAGCCTGGAGGAGGGACAGAAGAGTCTGGAGGAGGGACAGAGGAGTCTGGAGGAGACAAATCAGCCTGGAGGAGGGACAGAGGAGTCTGGAGGAGACAAAAGAGTCTGGAGGATGGACAGAAGAGTCTGGAGGAGGGACAGAGGAGTCTGGAGGAGATAAAAGAGTCTGGAGGAGGGACAGAAGAGTCTGGAGGAGGGACAGAGGAGTCTGGAGGAGGGACAGAGGAGTCTGGAGGAGATAAAAGAGTCTGGAGGAGGGACAGAGGAGTCTGGAGGAGGGACAGAGGAGTCTGGAGGAGATAAAAGAGTGGAGGAGGGACAGAGGAGTCTGGAGGAGGGACAGAGGAGTCTGGAGGAGATAAAAGAGTCTAGAGCAGGGACAGAGGAGTCTGGAGGAGATAAAAGAGTCTGGAGGGGGAGATAAAAGAGTCTGGAGGAGGGACAGAGGAGTCTGGAGGAGACAAATCAGCCTGGAGGAGGAACAGAGGAGTCTGGAGGAGACAAATCAGCCTGGAGGAGGAACAGAGGAGTCTGGAGGAGGGACAGAGAAGTCTCGAGGAGACAAATGGGTTTGAAATAGAACAGAGAAGTCTAGATGGAACACGTGTCTGCAGGGGAGAAGGGTCTAGAGAAGACGAGTCTGGAGTCTAACAGAGAAATTAGGGGGAGGAAGCTAAAAATCTAGAGGGAGACAGGAGAGTCTGGGGAAGCACATGGACGGTGGAGAGGGACAGAGAAGTCTTGAGATGGGACAGAGGGCTCTAGAGGGACACTGAGGAATCTGGAAGAGGCAGAGGAGTCTGGAGGGGACATAGGGGTCTGTAGGCGGGCTAGAGGAGACTGAAGGATACAGAGGAGTCTGAATAAGAAGTTTACATGGAACATAAGTAAGCAGCAAAAGGTGTTCTAGAAAGGACGGGTCTGGAGTCAAACAGAGGAATGGGGGGGGGGGCAGATGGACTCTGGAGGGGGACAGAGGAGTCTAGAGGGGAACTGAGGAATCTGAAAAGGATAGAGGAGTCTGGAGGGAGACAAAGGAGTCTCTGGTTTTTCATCTTTTCGTTACCTTTTTAACATAAAACTTTTCAGTTCATTTACTCTGCACAGAACAATGGACGTTGTGCCAGATCTGGTGACGTCCAATGCATCTTTCTGTCTTTTTCCCTGCCTAGCGCTCAGAACAATGAGAAGAGTTTTTGGTCCTGTCGGCTCCTTCCCTCCTCCTTTCTGCACAATGAGCTCTGCACACTTCACAAAGCATGACCACAACACTCTCCTTTAGACGTCTACTGGTCATGATCTCAGCTTCCTTCCTAATTGTTCACAGGTAGCAGAGCATGCTCACAGCACTCGCCATACAGGTCAATCAGTCAGCTTGAGTCTGCAGGCTCCTATTGTCCCTGTGGCTGCTGTAAAGCGTGTCTCTAAATGCAGTAAATTGCATCTGATTGCTGCCCCATAATAATATACAAAAAATTTTATAAAAATAGAAAATAATTTTTTTTTATCAATATCAGAAAGTGAGTGATATAAACCTTGAAATCTTGGCTATAGATTACGGTATTGGTGGGTAAATGACGACTTCCTGGCAGTGACGGAGTTAACCATATCGCCAGGAGAATTATAGAGACGCATTACAGATTAATGTGATGATCTATAAAGCCTCAATCGTCCCCCCGGGAGCCATCTTACTGTAATCTGAGAAATATGTGATGTGGTTAGAGGCCGGGCACGGTGTCCGGCCGCCAGTGAGCCGCATGTGCGCCCTGACCGCCACCGCTGCCGCCATCCAGGAGCTGCCGCCTCACCGCCATCTACACAGGAAGGTGACGGGGACTTTTATCTCCTCCGTCTGTCCGCGGGGCCAAACATCATCTCCAGCTTCAAAGACGGCAGCGGCGGCGAGCGACTCATCCACATCTCTAATTACAGATTCCTTAAATTATAGAGGGGAAATTAATTAAGGTTTTTAATTATAGAAACGAGCTGCGTTAACCCCTTAGTGTCTGACGGCAACGATTGTCAGCTCCCGGGCTCTCACATACTGACTGATAGACGGGTTGTCCAGCATGGATCCTTTTCTTAGCTGGTGGTTTGTTACAGCGTATCAGTCTGAGGTCCCGGCTGTAAGCCGTTATGTACCCAATCACTGACAGCAAGCAGAGTTTTTGAGAATAGTGACTGAAAAAAAAACCATATTAGAAAGTTACAAAAGTTTCTGATAAAGGGGTCGCCCAGGATTAAAAAAAAACAGGGCCTCATCCTCAATTTGGGTGCGGTATTGCTGCTCAGTTCCAGTGAAGTTAATAGAACTGAGTTGTTATACAACTCACAACCTGAAGACAGGGGTGGTGCTGTTTTTGGATGACAGCAGCTGTGTTTTTCTAAGGCTGAAAACCTTTTAAAGTGATGACTTAACTTGATGTAGATAAAAGTGGTTAGCTAGGATTAGAAAAGGGCAGCTACTTTCTTCCAAAAACAGCGCTGCTCCTATCCTCGGGTCGTGTGCGGTATTACAACTTAACTCTAGTCGCTTCAATGAGTTCCCCTCTTGTGCCCCATAGAAGAGAAGCAATGGTACCGACACCTAATACAATATATTATCCAGGCTCCGTTATTTGTATCCGTAGTGTCATATGACGGGCGTACATTGACATTTGTTGCAGTTCTCACTTATAATACACGCCGCAATCTGTCGGCCAAATACGATGTGGTAAATAAAATATTGGCGGGGGGGGGGTTAGCTCTGTGCGTGGCGATTAAGTATTTGTTTAGTTTTCGAAGAAGAACACCGCTATTCGAATCCCATGAATAATAGAAGAGTGATATGTTACGGTAAGAGACAGGACTGTGGCGAGACGAACGGGATAAGTGGCACAACTTCTGTGGTCACATCCAGAGATGGATCTCTTCTACATAATACTATGACTGCGAAATATTCAGATGTCTCACCAACAATCCACCAACTGTAAAGACTATCAAAACGCAAGGAACGATGAATTCAGCGCCAAGGCGCTCGCCCCTCCCACTCCGCGGAAATTTTCTCATTACTTGCAGTAACGTGCCCTGAAATTAAATTATCCATCCGCTTATCTATCTGGAATAATGAGGTTGTCGTATGGAAGAGAAATTAAATGTTCTCTACAAAGTCCTCGAGATTCAGATCAATCCACTTAACTATGCAGAAGATGACCTAGAAGCAGCCGCCAGATACCCCAGAGCCGCCAGATACCCCGCAGCCGCCAGATACCCTGCCACCGCCAGATACCTCGCAGCCACCAGATACCCCACAGCCATCAGATACCCCGCCACCGCCAGATACCCCACACCCATCAGATACCCCGCCACCGCCAGATACCCCGCAGCCGCCAGATACCCCGCAGTCATGCGCATCTGTTTCGATCCGTTTTTCCATTGACTTTAAGGCTCTTTTACACGGTAAACGGCTCTTGTACAAGTGACAGCGATCAGATGAGGAATGGGAAAACGCCTGATCCTCAGCTGAGGATGTATTGCATCAATATACAGTATTCAAATGGCCGCAGGAAGGATGCAGCCTGATTAATCGTGCATTCTAAAGGCTCTGCAAACGAGCGCTGATCTCGCTGATCGGTACTCGCCTGCATCCCTGCACGACCCCATATAGGGCTGTGTATGAGGACCCCTACACAATAGCTATTGAAATGTATGCACACAGTGACCCCACCAGCAGAATAGTGAGTGCAGCTCTGGAGTATAATACAGGATGTAACTCAGGATCAGTAATGTATGTACATAGTGACCCCACCAGCAGAATAGTGAGTGCAGCTCTGGGGTATAATACAGGATCAGTAATGTAATGTATGTACACAGTGACCTCACCAGCAGAATAGTGAGTGCAGCTCTGGAGTTTATAATACAGGATGTAACTCAGGATCAGTAATGTAATGTATGTACACAGTGACCCCACCAGCAGAATAGTGAGTGCAGCTCTGGGGTATAATACAGGATCAGTAATGTAATGTATGTACACAGTGACCCCACCAGCAGAATAGTGAGTGCAGCTCTGGAGTTTATAATACAGGATGTAACTCAGGATCAGTAATGTAATGTATGTACACAGTGACCCCACCAGCAGAATAGTGAGTGCAGCTCTGCAGTATAATACAGGATCAGTAATGTAATGTATGTACACAGTGACCTCACCAGCAGAATAGTGAGTGCAGCTCTGGAGGGTGTGGTTACTGGGTGTGCCTGCGTTTGCTCCTGAGCTCCACACATCCAGACTTCCAGGAGGAGAGAGGCTGATTTACCACCTGCTTCCCCAGGAAGGTGGCAGCTTCCTGGGAGAGTCTTAAGCATGGATCCCCTGACCTCCACCTCCCGGTCAAGGCCGGCGGGGGGTGTAGAGCGTAAGCTACCGGCCAGCGCTCCGGCTGGAGGGGTAAGAAGATCTAGTAGGGTTCGCAGCAATGTGGACCCAGCCCTTCCAGCGACGGGTGGAAGCCGCAAGGTTTGTGATGCAGATACAGAGCCTACAAGCAAGGTGAGCGCAAGAAGGGGTGCAGGTGCAGCTGCACGGAGGGGCTCCCAGGAGAGTCAGGTGGTGGAGCAGTGGGGTCTCAGGGGGCCCAGGGAGTCTGCAGCCACCTATGGCTCCAGGATAGCTGCAAAGCTTGCAGAGTATGAGCAGCTGGGAAAGAGACTGAAAGGTCTAAGAGAAGACCTGAAGTTTGCTAAGCACAGAGCCAGCTCAGCCCCAAAAAAGCAAAAACCTGGACTCACAGCCAAGGTGAGGTCTCTGCAGCAGGAGGTGAGAGAGCTGGAGCTGCAGAGGATGACCATCCTGGAGGGCAGCGATGTCTTCAGGGAAAAACTACTGAATGAGGACAGGTTTACTAAAATGAAGTCCCCAAAAAAAGAGGAGGATGAGAGTGATTGCTCAGCGGATGAAGAGAGCAGTGGTGATGATGATGATGATGAGCAAGACATGGAAGCTGAATCAGCTGAAGTCTCTGTGGCAGCAAGTGGGGAAGCTGTGGAAGCTGAATCACAGCCAATACAGAGTGTGCAGAGTGTGAACACGTCCCAAGCCAGCATTCCTGCAGCACAGGTGGCGTTACCATCATCTGATGAAAGTGCTGGTGAGGAGGAGGATGGCGGAGGTGCGCTGATGGCCCAAATTATCAGCATGGAGTCACCGGTGCACTTGGATAATTTCAGCTTTGGAGACGACTTGGGAGAAGACAAAGTTGCTAAGAAGAAAAAACCAAGAAAACCATCACAGCAACTAAATCTTGTTTATGTCCCTTTTGTGCCCTCTGAGCCGACTGCAAAGTCAGTTCAGGGAGCAGCCCCCGGTGGTCTGCCCGTCCCTGCTTCTACAAATGTGGAGCGGGGCCAGAACACTGGGAAGAAAACAGTAAAGATGGCGGAGAGCGCCAGCCCCACTTGTCAAGGTAGTGAGGCTGGTGCAAGTGCAGGGACGGCCGAAAGGCCGGACAAGGTTGCGGACAAGGTGGCATGCCTCCAACCAGGGGGCTTTGGTGGTGTACGGCACTCCTCTGCAGGCAAGGGGGGGAGTGCCCAGGCACCAAGGGCTGGTGTGGAGCTCGGGCGGCCGGGCAGCAGTGGAGACAAGGGAGCGGGCGGCTCCCATAGCGGGTCTGGTGCTGAGAGATGCTCCTCTGCAGGCGGAGGGGGGAGTGTCCAGGCGTCTGGTGCGACACTCTCAGAAGCTTCATCCGCGGTGCCTGTCCCTGCTCAGTTGCAGCGCTGCGGTGGGGCTGTTGGGGGCGGAGCTAAAAACAAAGTAAAAACTGTTGGCGTTTCACAAGAAAACACCTCGGCAGCTACCGGACTGGTACAGCAGGAGCAGGGACTTGACAATAGTGCGGATGATACCAACCTAGCAATGCTGCTGGCTGTTAAAGAAATTGAAGCAGGGGTATTGGCTGAGGCTGAGGGCAAACACGGTGACAAAGTAGCTTCCTCCCAAATTCCCAAAGGGAGGACTGCTGCAAAGTCCCATGAGCCCAAGGATGCCAGGGATGCCAGCGTGACAGCCAGCAGCAGCAGAAATATACTAAAACCAGCCAGATTACACCCGGGTCAGTCCAGTATAGCTAGTCAGGAGGAGATCACTTCTAATGTGTTTACTGATGGTTCTGATTCTGTAAATGTAAATATTATTTCTGCTAATGTTGCTGTGGGGAGTGGGGGTGGTCCGGCTGCCCCCCCCAGCAGCGGCCGCTCACTCCAGGAGCTATGCAAATGTCACTGCTGGGGGTCCTAGGGGATCCTCATCTCTAAACCCTGGGGAAGGTAACTTACAACGACGCCTCCTGGAGGCTTTGCGTAAAGGGGATAGAACGCTCCAAGTAGAGGGGCGGGAGGTCGACCTGTCCTTCTATATAGAAAATCAAAAAGGAAAATCCCGGCACTCGCCAAATTCTGCAAAGTGATTTATTGGTGCATGTACAGACAGGCGGATAAAGGACGCGTTTCGGCGTAAAGCCTTTCTCAACTGGCTTGTTGAGAAAGGCTTTACGCCGAAACGCGTCCTTTATCCGCCTGTCTGTACATGCACCAATAAATCACTTTGCAGAATTTGGCGAGTGCCGGGATTTTCCTTTTTGATGTCCGATTTCCTACCCTGGCACCACCTGAGATCGGAGTGCCGACCCCTTTCCAGTTTATACTTCTATATAGAAAGACATGGGCTTGGGGCTTTCCGAAAGCAAAATGGGGAGGTAACCTGGTCCCTCCCTACAAATGGGCAGGAGGTTGGCCGTAGGAATGTGGTCCGTCTGGTATGGAGAGGCAGTGATGCGTGCCCATCCAGGGCAAAGGTGGTGGAGCTTCTCTTCCAGATGAGATTCAGGGCGAATGACATCTTTGCCCCGATCCACCCCTACGGTACCTCTGAATTCGACATCAGCTTTGTGAAGCCAGAGGGACTTGAGCTCTTCTGGTCTAATCACGAGTTGGTGAAGGATGAGCCCATGTGGCGGGATTTCGCTGTAAAGGCGGTATCCCGTCAGAGTTCTGTCAAGAAAGTGACCGTTCTGACACGTAACGAGTCACTTTCTTGCTATGACATCATGACCTGGCTAGGCAGGTTTGGGGAAGTGACGGATGTCCCCAAGAAAAATCTGGATGAGCATGGCATATGGTCTGGGGCCTGGACGTTTTCCGTCCGTCTCCGACGTTCAGGGAACACTGTCACACACATACCATCGGCTGCTTTCTTGGGTCGCGACAGAATCCAAGTCTTTTACCAGGGGCAGCCGAAGCTGTGCCACAGGTGTGGTGATCCCACCCACTTTAGCGCAAATTGTACTAAACTGATTTGTGCATTGTGCGGTGCGGAGGGTCATCTGGCTGCCAGCTGTGGGCGGATTCGCTGTAACCTGTGTGGTGACCTTGGTCACCCGTTTAGCCGGTGTCCCCGCTCATTTTCCAATGCTGTGGCCGCCCAGGATGGGGAGAGCCTTGAGATTGCCTCACCTGGGGAGGGAACCAGCAAAGGAGAAGGGGCACCAGGGCCAGTGAAGAAGGTGAAAAACAAGAGCCCCTCTAAGCTCAAACGAGAGGAGAAGCGCAGAAGGAGCAGGGACCTTGGAAGTTCCCTGGTGGCAGGAGTAGTCAGTGGTCCTGCTCCTGGCGCTGGCTCAGAGAGAACAGCTGAGGCTCTGGGGGATACCGAGTTAGGCGAAGAGATGAGGAGACTTCGTAAGGAAGAAGCCAAGAGGGCCATTTCCTCAAGTTCCTCCCAATATGAAAGTTTGGATGAGGATGGTGGGAAAGGGCAAGATGAAAGACCTAAGTGTGGCAAAAGGAGGCAGGGTCAAGGGAAGTCTGGTGCTTCCTCTAAATCCTCCTCTGGTGTTACGGGCCATGTGTCTAAGGAAGACCCGACTAACCCCCCTCTGATCGTTCTATCCAATAGGTACCAGACCCTTGGAGAAGGGGGTACGGAGTTGGAGGTGGAGGAGCTTCCAGGGGGCGCCGAGCCTGCTTCTCCAGAGGCAGTTTCCTCGGGAGGTCAGGTGGCCCCAGGGTCTGGAGATGAGGATCCAGGGATGGATTTGTCTACATCCTTAAAAAGGATTAAAGAAAAGTCTAAAGGGTCATCCTCTGATGGGGAGGGGGGTAAGAAGAAAGGGAAAAAGTAAATAAGTAAGGCTGTTTAACTCAATCACTCATGATGGCGGCACTCACCCCATTGACTCTGGCATCCATTAACTGTGCCAGCATTAAGTCTGATACGGCTAGATTTGCAGCCTTTGATTTTCTCGGTCGTATTAACGCCGACATTTTGTTTTTGCAGGAGACCAGGTTGACAAATCAAGCCTTGCTAGTTAAAGCCAAGCGAGAGTGGAGGCATGGACCTTCACACTGGTCTCTTGCGGCTGAGCCGTATAGTGGGGTGGCGGTCCTTTTTACTGCTCCTGTAGAATGCAGACGGGTTATTGAGTTAGAAATGGGGAGGTGCCTGATCTTGGATGTCCTCATGAAGGGGCAAGAGCTCAGGCTCATTAACATCTATGCCCCACAAACTAAGTGGGACCGTAAAAGCCTTTTTATGAGGATTAAGCCCTTTCTTTTTACGAGTCGGCAAGTGATCTTTGGTGGAGACTTCAACACTATCACGAGGTCTCAGGACAGGAGAGGCGCCAAAGACAAGCTGGCTTATGATAGCATGGCCCTGATTAGTATAGTTAGGGAAGCTCGCCTAGAGGTTGCCCACATCCGGACACCCTCGGGCCACGCGGGTTTCACCTATCATCGAGGTAGCTGCAGGTCTAGATTAGACAGGTTTTATTTAAAGGAGGAAGCCGTCTCTTCCGCAGTGTCCGTGGTTGAGGTGGAGTTCTCCGACCACTGTCTAATTTTGTTTTCCCTGAATGTTTCAGAGACCCCCCGGATGGGTAGAGGCTACTGGAGGCTGAATTCGTCCCTCCTGGAAGAAGCAGAGGTAAGACAATCCTTTGAGGATTTTCTTCAGAGTCAGGTACCTCTACTGGGCCTATGTAGTAGTAAGTCAGAGTGGTGGGAGATATTCAAGAAGCGGGTTGCGAGGTTCTTCCGCCAGCTCTCAAGCCTCAGGTCCCTGAATAGGTATTGTGTGTATCAGGGCCTGAGGAGGAAACTCGAGCATCTCGTCTCGACTGGAGGTAGTAGAGGGGAGATCTCCAGAGTGAAAGCCTTGCTCATGAGGTGTCAGTATGATAGGCACGCATCTTTAGTTTTTGAGAGGGATTTCGG
Organism: Dendropsophus ebraccatus; assembly: GCF_027789765.1. Lineage (NCBI taxonomy): Eukaryota > Metazoa > Chordata > Amphibia > Anura > Hylidae > Dendropsophus > Dendropsophus ebraccatus. The sequence goes on along the minus strand of NC_091462.1, from coordinate 8,596,372 downwards.
GAGGTACCGCTCGCCTGACCCCTACAGAAGCTGTAAGATGTCAGTGAGTAGTAAGATCGTGACTGGACTGGTTGATAGTACGGGATCTCTGAACCGGTCCAGATCAGGGATCCTGGAGGTCGTCAGATCCTTTTACTCACACCTCTTGGGGAGGAAGGATCTAGATCGAGATGTGATGTCGGGTTTCCTGGCTGAAACCATTCCTGAGCCAGGGGTAGACCCCTCTCTTGATGTTTTGGCAGAAGAAATCAGGGAAGAGGAAGTTAGACTGGCGATTGAAGGGCTTGCCCTGAAGAAGTCGCCAGGTCCAGATGGCTTAACATCTGAGTGGTATAAGACCTTCAGGGACCTCTTGGTTCCCCTCTTGACCGAGGTCTTCAATGAGTGTCTTTCCTCGGGCACTCTGCCGAGGTCAATGAGGAGGTCAGCCCTGATTCTTCTCTCAAAAGGAAAAGATTCGAGCCGTATTGAGAATTGGAGGCCCATAGCTCTTCTCAATGCGGACAGGAAGATTCTGGCCAAGATACTGTTTAATCGGTTGGTGAAGTTTGCACCCCGGCTCCTTTCGGAGGCTCAGCACTGCTCTGTTCCAGGCCGAAGCACCTTAAGTGCTGTCCTTAGTGTCAGGGAGGCAGTGGAGCGGAGTAGTGCGGGTCTTTGGAAGGGGTACTTGCTGTCCTTGGATCAGGCCAAAGCATTTGATCGGGTGAACCATGAGTACCTCTGGTCTGTTCTTCGGAGATATGGCCTACCAGATACTTTTGTCAATTGGCTTAAGATCTTGTATGCAGGGGCAGAGAGTTTCCCGCTGGTGAACGGTTGGTCTGGCCGCTCTTTTGAGGTTGGGTCTGGTGTTCGCCAGGGCTGTCCTTTGAGCCCACTGTTGTATGTGTTCGCGATCGACCCTTTCCTTAGGAGGGTTGGTTGTGGACCGTTGGCAGGGGTCGGGATGAGCCTGGAGGAACCAGAAGCCACCCTGAGAGTGGTGGCGTACGCTGATGATGTCACTGTTTTTGTATCCTCGAGAGGGGAGGCAGATATGGTGATGTCTGAAGTGGAGCGCTACTCGGAGGCGTCCGGGTCCAAGATCAACCAGGATAAGTGTGAGAGTCTCTGGCTGGGAGGGGGAGAACCCAGGTTTGATCTCCCGAACACCCTTCCAGAGCCCCAAGAGTCAGCAAAAGTATTGGGCATCACATTTGGCCAGGGTGATTACCCCACTAAAAACTGGGATGGTAGGCTCCTGGATGCCACTCGGAAGGTGGACCAGTGGAAAGGTTGGTCTTTAACCTTAAGGGAAAGGGTACACCTGATCAAATCGTACCTGCTCCCTTTGTTCATCTATCTGGGCAGTGTATGTATCTTGCCAGAGGCTTCCTATACTAGGATCTACAGCCTGTTCTTCCAGTTGTTATGGGGGAATAGGCTGAACCTGGTCAAGAGAGAGGTTACGTACCGCACGAGGAGACTTGGGGGTTTGTCTATGGTGAACCCTGTGGTGTTCTTAGTGAACACCTTCTTGAAAGCTAACATCGCAAACCTCTGGAAAGAGAGGGCTCCTCCGTGGGTACTCTCCTGCAGGGAATGGTTTCGGCCTTTCTTCCAGGAATGGGAGACAGGAGGGCGAGTGAAGGACCTTCGTACACCCCATGGATATCTTCCGGCTTACGCTACCCCGACTCTGAAGATGATACGTCGGTGGGGTCTGGGAATGTGGGAGATCAGGACTCAGTCGAGGAAATTCCTTGACCAAAGGGTTCTGTTGACCCATTTCCAGAAGCCCCTGGCGCTCAGGGATTGCCCAGGTCGGGATCTGAGGGTTGGGTTAAGTCTTTTGAACTCAAAGAGGATCCCCCAGAAGTTTTGGGACTTGGCCTGGCGCTGCTTCCAGGGGAAGCTATATGTGAGGGACAATTTGAAATGCAGGAGCTCCGATGATCGGGGGTGTCCCCGAGAGGAGTGTGGAAATACGCTGGAGAGCATGGATCATTTCCTGCTTCATTGTCCCTTCAATGTAGGGGTTTACACCAGGGTGGGCGCCTCCATAGGTTGGAGTCAGTTACTCAGCCTCACCTATCCGGAGTGGGCTTATGGGACATTCAGGAACCTGGGTGGCCGAGATCGCTGCACGTTATTTCTAGTCAGCTTAGTGGTTAGGTACCACACGTGGAACGCACGGTGTCTAGTATCTACACAGCGTAGAGTCCTCTCCGAGGTGGAGGTCTGTAGGAACATCACTGGTGACCTTGGGAAGATCAGGTCTTTGGAGTATGGCAGGCTGGGTACCAGTAGGGCTTCTCTCCTCTGGAGGGGTTTTTCCTTTGCTGTGCCCTAGGTACTGAGCCCACTGGGTGAGGGACCAAAATTCTGGTTAGGGACAGAGTAGGTAGGGACAGAGGTAGGGAGAGTGGGAGGGTTAGATTAATATTTAAGGATAGTAGTAGGGAGAGGGTAGGGGGTATAGTCAGGGATAGGTTATAAATTATTATGGTACCCGGTCTGCCATTCTCCGATCCCGGTGGGGGGCTGTGCATGACACGTTAGCTTTTTGTTTTCTAACAAGTAGTAAACAGTAAAGGGCTTACAGGCTACCGAACTTGAGCCTTGCTGTTATGTCATAATGTGTTTGTGTTATGGGATATTGTTATGGTGTATACTTCATATTGTATAAGTTCTGGGGTATAGGATAGGTTGGGTGGGGTGATGGGGGAGGGGTTCCCTGGATGGGTATTGGGGTTCTGGCATGGGTCACTGAGGGACAAAAACTGAACTCAAGGACCCAGACTCATGTCCAGATTTGGGGTGTGGGAAATGGGGCTTATAGTTAGTGTAGTAGATAGGTTTATGTGTGATATGGTTGCTGTAATTTATTGATTTGCATTATTATTATTATGATTTGCATTATTATTATTATTATTATGATTTGCATTATCAGTATTTGTGTCTTATAAGGCAGCCGGACCTCGTATTCTTGGGATACTTTCAAAAAGATAACTGTTAAAGTTGTATAGTGCATGTGTGTGTTGTTGGATGGGAGTTATTTATCTGGAAGTGGGGGGCTTGGTGGGTGACTTATGCTGGGGTGTATGTGTATGTGTGTGAGGGGGGGGGGGCTTTGTGTGTTGGGTTTGCAGGGCATGGTGTGTGTGTGTCCAGACTGGGACTGTGTTGCGTTAGAGCCGAGAATGGCTCAGAGCATGTTGTAGATTTTTTGGTTTTGGTCTAGACAGAGTGTCTATACTATATTATTTCTGTGTGCTGTGGGGTGTGAGTGTGGGGTAGGTAGTAGTGGTGGTGGGGTAGTAATAGTAGTAGTAAGGGTAAGTTGGGGGGGTAGTGTTTTATTATGAAGCTGGACTGGCCGGGTGAGGCAGGTGTGAGGGATGATTTCCTGATAGAAAATATGATTATTATTTTGGAATTTATTGATTTGTTGTTTTTGTTATAAGCAGAAAGCTTTGTATTTGTTTTTGTTCTGGCCGATGGAGCCGCGTTTATGTTTATGTTGTTATACTTGTTAAGTTTTATATTTTTCTAATAAAAAGAATTACAGGATGTAACTCAGGATCAGTACAGGATCAGTAATGTAACATTCTATATGTAACCTTATGGCTATGTGAAGAGAAGCAGAAGGTTAGGAATCTGTAAGAGGAAAGGGAGCTGTGACCTGAATAGGATGTACAGTATTCTGGTAGTTGTCAGCACAGATATGAAGGTATTTGGACCTTAAGATTATCTCCTGCTAAAATTTCTTTTGTTTTCCATAAGGATTAATATGAAGGAGATTATAGGGCGGTCATGTGACAGGTGGCGTCAGCGCAGAACACAATGGATGAAGCTGGACGCTGTCTCCACCATCTGTAGTCCTGATAATACTGAGATCCGTTACAGTGTGTCAGTGTGTATACAGCCCTGACCTATATCACTGCTGGGGTATATACATCCTCATCATATACAGCCCTGACCTATATCACTGCTGGGGTATATACATCCTCATCATATACAGCCCTGACCTATATCACTGCTGGGGTATATACATCCTCATCATATTCAGGCCTGACCTATAACACTGCTGGGGTATATACATCCTCATCATATACAGCCCTGACCTATAACACTGCTGGGGTATATACATCCTCATCATATACAGCCCTGACCTATAACACTGCTGGGGTATATACATCCTCATCATATGCAGCCCTGACCTATAACACTGCTGGGGTATATACATCCTCATCATATGCAAGTGCTGTGTATGTGTGTCAGTGAGTGTATGTATGTGTCTGTGGGTATATGTATATGTCAGTGTGTGTATATATGTATCTGTGTATATATTTATATGTCAGTGTGTGTATATATGTATATGTCAGTGTGTGTATATATGTATCTGTGGGTATATGTATATGTCAGTGTGTGTATATATGTATCTGTGGGTATATATGTATATGTCAGTGTGTGTATATATGTATCTGTGGGTATATGTATATGTCAGTGTGTGTATATATATATGTATTTATGGGTATATATGTATATGTTAGTATGTGTATGTATCTGTGGCTATATGTGTGTGTATGTCAGCACTGGTGTATATGTGTGTGTGTTGGTGTATGTCAGTAGTGTCTCAAGTGATTGACAGGTTTGCTTCCAAAGATGTTCTGCAGCAGCTTCTATTATTGCTGGTCTCTAATAAAAGAACCCACTATTAATATCTGCTGCATTTTCTTTTATTTCTGGTTGAGTATTTCTTATTACACTGAGATGATTTCCCTGTGTACAGTCTACTCATGGTGTATACATCAGCACTAGTGTATTCACAATACAGAGTATATATGTGTGTATGTCAGTGGCGTATCTGTATATATGTTAATGGTGCCTGTGTGTGTATATGTGCGTCATTGTCTGTGTTTGCCGGGGGGGGGGGGGGGGGGGGCGCGTACAGGATTCATGGGGCCCCATACAGTTTTTTTGCTATGGGGCCCCATGAATCCTTGCTACGCCCCTGATACATCCTCATCATATACAGCCCTGACCTATATCACTGCTGGGGTATATACATCCTCATCATATACAGCCCTGACCTATATCACTGCTGGGGTATATACATCCTCATCATATACAGCCCTGACCTATATCACTGCTGGGGTATATACATCCTCATCATATACAGCCCTGACCTATAACACTGATGGGGGTATATACATCCTCATCATATACAGCCCTGACCTATATCACTGCTGGGGTATATACATCCTCATCATATACAGCCCTGACCTATGTCACTGCTGGGGGTATATACATCCTCATCATATACAGCCCTGACCTATAACACTGCTGGGGGTATATACATCCTAATCCTGACCTGTAACACTGCTGGGGGTATATACATCCTAATCCTGACCTATATCACTGCTGGGGTATATACATCCTCATCATATTCAGGCCTGACCTATAACACTGCTGGGGTATATATATATATATATATATATATATATTGTGGACATGTCACTGGAGATGTGTTCGAGGGGGTGTACATCTCACCTAGGCTGATGCGTAGTGTGAGATGGTAAGTCCAGGAGGGATCTGTTGCTCAGCAGTGCTATGCTGCTGAGTTATTATTTATTTTTACCGGGCCTGGATTTACTGGAATGGTGGATAGGTTGGTAGTGGGATCTGCCATTCCCTCCCCCTCGATCCAGTATGGGTTTTGGGATCAGGTGAGCTCTGATCCCAATCAGCCTGAGAAGGCAAAAGGTGAGCTCAGTGTGCAGGGGAGGCTCTCAGACAGGAGTGAACAGCCTGCATGGTGTGTTCGCTGGGAGCTGGGGCTTATGCACACCCTGCAATATTACCTGCCAAGTGAAGTGACAGAGAGGTAACCTGTTGTATTAGTAAGCGCCCAGACGGGCAGGACTTTTTGTTTTGTTTATTCTCACTGCACGGTGTTGCTGTATTTACGTTGCTGGACCGTTTATGCTACAAATAAACACCAAAGCTGTTTTTAAGTCCAAGTTTGCTGCCTGAACTGTGTCCTAACACACCATCCCCCGGGAAGATCCCTACAATTGGTGCTGCGGAGCGGGCAAAACGGTTGCTAGGGGCAACGGTGTGCATCAACTTGGCTACAGCTGCGTATGTCCTGGGTGAAGGCTGCTGCTTCACTCCAAAAACAGTCAAGCAACATGGAGGAAATGATGAAGCAGCTAATGCAAGTGAGTCTGCAACAGCAACAGGCGTTGGTCGCACAACAACAGGCTCAGGCAGCCGCTAAGCAGGATCAGGAGGCTGCTAACCTGCGCCATGAACAGGCATTGGCTGCACACCAGCAGGCTAATCGACAGCAACAACAGGCTCTGACAGACGCCAATCTGCGCCATGAGCAGGCTAATCTGCGCCACGAACAAGCGATGGCTCAACAACAGAGACTTATTGAGCACCTGATAGCGAAGCAAGAGGCGTCTGCAGGTGCTAATCCCCAGCTGGTGGCAGCAGCCGCGCCAGAGACTTTGTCTGTGAGAAGAGCTGTGCAGCGTGCGCTGCAAAAGATGACTGCTGATGACGATGTTGAGGCCTATTTAACTGTCTTTGAGCGTGTGGCTGAGCGAGAAAAGTTACCCTCCCCTGAGTGGGCAGAGGTCATTGCTCCCTATTTAACAGGGGAACCTCAAAAGGCCTACTATGACCTCAGTGAGCAAGAGGTCAAGGACTATCCTCGGCTAAGAGCAGAGATACTCGCCCGACTAGGAGTTACTGCTGCTGTCCGTGCCCGGAGAGTCCGCAACTGGAGCTACAGTCTGGACAAGTCAGCGAGGTCCCAGATGTATGACCTGATTCATTTGGCAAGAAAGTGGTTGGAGCCAGACACCTCTACTCCTGCACAGATCCTAGAGAGGGTCGTGATGGATCGCTACCTCCGTGCCCTTCCTGCTGATCTGCAACGCTTGGTGGGACAAGGCGACCCTAAGAGTGCCGACGAACTTGTCAGCCTTGTGGAGAGGTTCCAGGCGACCGAGGACTACCTCCGTGATGTTCCTGCAGCACCGTCACCTCCCCGGAGTGCCAGACCTGTGCCTTCAGCTGGTAAGAGACTTCCATCTATTGGGGGAGTGTGGAGGGGTGCTGATAGAGGGAAGAGCGCTCAGGAGGTGTCTCAGGGGCAAAAGACTGGTGGTGGTCCCCGGTGGCTAAGTGGCCCTAAAAAGGACTCCCTGCCAAGGAGACCAGGCCCTATCCAGTGCTGGAGATGCCATGAGACGGGACATATGTCTGCCCATTGCCCTCTTACCACTGAGCCCATGGAGTGTGACGCTAGCCGGCGTCAGTCGCTATTTGCGGAGCAGTCTTTTGTTGCAGTCACTGGACTAGAGACTGAACCACAAGTCTGCAACATTACTGTTAATGACTTCCCTGTTAAGGCGTTGCTGGACTCAGGAAGCCTTGTCACCCTGGTGCATGCCAGCCTGGTGACTGGGGACTTTGTGCCAGCAAGACATATGAGTGTGGTATGCATACATGGCGATACAAAGGTTTACCCTATAGTGCTGGCTAATGTCGGGACTGAACTAGGCGCTGTACAGTATGAAGTGGGTGTGGTTAAAAACCTTATGCATAATGTGATATTGGGGCGTGATTTTCCTTTGTTCTGGGCTCTATGGGGAAAACAACAATCCCCTGAAAGGAGTGAGGATACCCCTAAGTCTATTGCATTACCCACGGTAAATGATAAAAATGTACAGGATGAAAATGATGCTTTTCCTTTGCAGGTCCTGGCTGGTGAGGAAGAGGCTCCTCCCACTGCGCAGAATGTTCCAGACTTAGAGGTGTCTAGGGATAATTTTGGTACTGCACAATTACAGGACCCCACTCTCAAAAATGCTAGAGAGCAGGTCACTGTTATGAATGGGGTACCTCAGGAGCCAGAAGCTGAGAAAAAGTTTCCACATTTTTCTATGACTAATGATCTCTTATATAGAGTCACTAGGATTAATGATGAGGTGGTGGAACAGCTTCTGGTGCCTAAGTCGTACCGGCGTCAGGTACTCGACATGGCCCATAATCATGTCCTTGGGGGCCACTTGGGGACAGATAAAACACAGGAGAGAGTCCTCCAGAGGTTTTATTGGCCTGCGATTTATGCTGACATAAAAAAATACTGCGAGTCCTGCCCCACATGTCAGCTTAGCGCTCCAGTGTCACATTTTCGCAGTCCTTTGGTCCCACTCCCCATCATAGAGGTACCTTTTGACCGGATCGCAATGGACTTGGTGGGTCCCATTGTAAAGTCGGCTAGGGGACACCAGTACATTCTAGTGGTGTTGGACTACGCGACCCGCTATCCTGAGGCTGTACCCCTAAGAAACACTGCCTCTAAAACCATTGCACGGGAATTGTTTTATATGTTTTCCAGGGTGGGGATCCCCAAGGAAATCTTGACCGACCAAGGTACCCCATTTGTGTCAAAGGTAATGAAAGAGCTATGCAAACTGTTTAAAATCTCACACCTACGAACCTCTGTATATCACCCACAGACAGACGGGTTAGTGGAGAGGTTTAATAAAACCCTGAAACATATGTTAAAAAAGGTGGTGGAAAAGGATGGTCGTGATTGGGATCACTTACTACCTTACCTGATGTTTTCTATTAGGGAAGTACCCCAAGCGTCCACAGGGTTCTCTCCCTTCGAATTAGTCTATGGTCGTCACCCTAGGGGTTTGTTGGATATAGCGAAAGAGACATGGGAAAGTGAGTCCACCCCATACAAGAGTGTTATAGAGCATGTAGCACAAATGCAGGACCGTATAGCCACTGTAATGCCCCTAGTAAGGGAACACCTCCAGAGGGCGCAAGAGGGCCAAAGCAGAATTTACAATCGTTCTGCAAGAATCAGGACATTTAGCCCAGGTGACCGGGTACTCATACTTGTTCCCACGGTAGAAAGCAAATTCTTAGCAAAGTGGCAGGGTCCCTATGAAATTGTAGAGAAGATCAGTGAGGTCAACTACAAGGTACACCAACCAGGTAGAAGGAAGCCTTTTCAAGTTTATCACATAAACTTGATCAAGCCCTGGAAAGACAGGGAATCCTTGGTGGCGACAAATCCTGTTGGTCATCTGTCACCACCAATCCCTCCGGTCAGGATTGGTGATACTCTATCAGTGTCCCAGAAGCAGGAAGCTAAGGAGTTCCTGCAGAGAAATAAAGACAAGTTTTCTGACCTACCAGGGCGTACGCATCTCATTAGTCATCATATTGAAACTGAGCCTAGAAGCAGAGTAAACCTTAAGCCCTATAGGATACCAGAAGCACGGAGGGAGGCGGTATCATCCGAGGTAAAACGTATGCTTGACCTAGGAGTCATTGAGGTGTCCCAGAGCGAGTGGTCCAGCCCGATTGTGTTAATCCCAAAGCCCAATGGAACTTGGAGGTTCTGTAATGATTTTAGAAAGTTAAATGAGATCTCCAAGTTCGATGCCTACCCCATGCCCAGGGTAGATGAGTTGATAGAAAGGATGGGTAATGCCAGGTACATAACTACCCTTGATCTAACTAAGGGCTACTGGCAGATCCCACTCACTCCTAAGGCTAGAGAGAAGACTGCATTCTCCACCCCTGATGGGCTCTTCCAATATGTAGTAATGCCATTCGGGTTACATGGAGCCCCTGCCACTTTTCAGAGGTTGATGGACTTGATCCTGCGACCACATCGGGACTACTCTGCTGCCTACCTCGATGATGTGGTCATTTTTAGCCCTGATTGGGAAAGTCACCTCTGTAAGGTCCAGGCGGTGTTAGATGCCATAAGTGATGCGGGGTTAACCATCAATGCAGAGAAGTGTGCACTAGCCTTAGAGGAGGCCAAATACTTGGGCTACATTATTGGGAGGGGGTTAGTGAAACCACAACTAAATAAAATTGAGGCAATACAGAATTGGCCCAAACCCCTCACAAAGAAACAGGTCAGAGCTTTCCTGGGTATTACGGGCTATTACCGAAGGTTTGTGCCGAATTTTGCTTCAGTTGCAGCCCCACTAACTGACCTGACAAAGGGTGCGAAGTCCGCAATGGTGACATGGACTCCAGAGGCTGAGAAGGCTTTTCAAAGCCTTAAGTCTGCCTTGTGCCAACAGCCTGTGCTAGTTACCCCTGACTTTAGGCGAGAGTTTCTAGTACAGACAGATGCCTCTAACACAGGGTTAGGTGCCGTCCTCTCACAGGTCGTGAATGGCGAGGAGCACCCGGTGATGTACTTAAGTAGGAAGCTATCCCCGGCCGAGAAAAACTATGCCATAGTTGAGCGAGAATGTCTGGCAGTGAAGTGGGCCCTCGAATCCCTGAAGTACTACTTGCTAGGCAGGAGATTCAAGTTAGTGACAGACCATGCCCCCCTAACATGGATGAAGCTTAACAAAGAAAAAAACGCAAGGGTGACTAGATGGTTTCTGTCCCTACAAAACTTCAATTTCACTGTGGAACACCGGCCAGGGAAATTACAGGCGAATGCTGACGCCCTATCAAGGGTACACTGCCTGTGGGGACAAAACGCTCAGCCCTCCGGTCTGAAGAAGAGGGGGGGGATATGTGGACATGTCACTGGAGATGTGTTCGAGGGGGTGTACATCTCACCTAGGCTGATGCGTAGTGTGAGATGGTAAGTCCAGGAGGGATCTGTTGCTCAGCAGTGCTATGCTGCTGAGTTATTATTTATTTTTACCGGGCCTGGATTTACTGGAATGGTGGATAGGTTGGTAGTGGGATCTGCCATTCCCTCCCCCTCGATCCAGTATGGGTTTTGGGATCAGGTGAGCTCTGATCCCAATCAGCCTGAGAAGGCAAAAGGTGAGCTCAGTGTGCAGGGGAGGCTCTCAGACAGGAGTGAACAGCCTGCATGGTGTGTTCGCTGGGAGCTGGGGCTTATGCACACCCTGCAATATTACCTGCCAAGTGAAGTGACAGAGAGGTAACCTGTTGTATTAGTAAGCGCCCAGACGGGCAGGACTTTTTGTTTTGTTTATTCTCACTGCACGGTGTTGCTGTATTTACGTTGCTGGACCGTTTATGCTACAAATAAACACCAAAGCTGTTTTTAAGTCCAAGTTTGCTGCCTGAACTGTGTCCTAACACACCATCCCCCGGGAAGATCCCTACAATATATATATATATATCCTAATCCTATACCAGCTCTCTATTTGTCTGCAGAGATGGCGGCTCATACTCTACATTAGGGACGGGGAATCTTTCCATCATGCCCGGACAGCTGACGCTTTAGCTGGAGGGCCTAAGGTTCCCCATCCCTTCTATAACAGATGGATCCTGATGACGCTGATGCTACAGTCACAGGAATGAATGAGATCTGTCCCTTCGAGTGATTCTTTGGCGTCCTTGCTGCTTCTCCCCGTCTTACTTCCGTTCCTTTCTCACATAATCACGTTATATGTATCCGATCTGTGAGGTGTGAGCGAACCCTGAGAGCCGGGCTATATATATATATATATATATATATATACACACACATACACGTGTATACGGAAAAAGACGTGACGGTGAGGAGATGTGACTGGAGTCCCGCAGAGTGCGGTCGTCTTTTATTAGGACGTGTACAGAAACGTCCTTCATCTCTGAGCGCTCTGTGGATGGCGGCAATAAATCGCTGTAATTGCTCATTTCCTCCGTCGTAGAGATGTATAACCCCGGTGTCCCATATTCATTCCGGCTTTGCATATTCATAAAGACTGGAGCAATTTCACTAATAGCCCCCAATTTATATAAGGATGTCGGAGTCCGGCATGTGCGTCCCCAGCTGTACCGCACACCTGCCGCCGGATCAGTCACCGAGATCAGACGCAGCCGAAGCCTGAGGCTGTAAAACCTCTGTACGCGGAGTACACACTTCTGCCTAAACAAATATAGATGTGTAGCACCGATAGGTTGTTAATTTCCTTATTTTCCTGTAAGTTTCCCCCTATGCAGAGTACAGCGGATCGGTGAATGATCAAGGGGGCCCGGCTGCCGGGACCGGGGGTCTCCAGAACAGGATACTGAATTTCACATTGGAACCGAAATGGACACGGAGTAATCTGCTGTCATAGACGTCTGTTCATGTATGATCCAAACAGAGGTGAAACAACGCGTTTCAGGAAGGCGCCGCCCCCTTTTACCAGGCCCAGTGAACAGCACACCACCCCCTTTTACCAGGCCCAGTAAATAGCACACCGTCCCCATTACCAGGCCCAGTGAAAAGCACACCGCCCCCATTACCAGGCCCAGTGAAAAGCACACCGCCCCCATTACCAGGCCCAGTGAAAAGCACACCGCCCCCATTACCAGGCCCAGTGAAAAGCACACCGCCCCCATTACCAGGCCCAGTGATCAGCACATCCCCCCCATTACCAGGCTCAGTGAACAGCACACCGTCCCCATTACCAGGCCCAGTAAACAGCACACCGCCCCCATTACCAGGCCCAGTAAACAGCACACCGCCCCCATTACCAGGCTCAGTTAACAGCACACCGCCCCCATTACCAGGCCCAGTGAACAGCACACCGCCCCCATTACCAGGCTCAGTGAACAGCACACCACCCCTATTACCAGGCCCAGTGAACAGCACATCCCCCCCATTACCAGGCTCAGTAAACAGCACACCGCCCCCATTACCAGGCCCAGTAAACAGCACACCGTCCCCATTACCAGACCCAGTGATCAGCACATCCCCCCCATTACCAGGCTCAGTGATCAGCACATCCCCCCCATTACCAGGCTCAGTGATCAGCACACCATCCCCATTACCAGGCCCAGTGAACAGCGCACCGTCCCCATTACCAGGCTCAGTGAACAGCACACCACCCCCATTACCAGGCTCAGTGAACAGCACACCGTCCCCTTTACCACCGCCCTATTCATTGTCTGTGGAAGCTGCCTTAGATACCCGAGCACTGTGGTGGGGGGATACACATATATATAGATGCAGGTTGTCTTTTTTACCCCTTTGGTTTGGCTCATTTGGCTGAGATACCGATATAAATAGGTCACAAATACAGATACGTGCGCCGTACTGCACTATTCATACTGGGACTATTGATTGCTATGGAGCTGCTGCGACCTGCTGAAACATCTGCGGAAACGTGCTGCACATCAATATATATGACATCTGAGTACAGCGCCATTCACACTGTATCTTCCATCAGTTTCACTGTTTAATTTCAATGTACAGAAAAGTGCAGCAAACCACGTCCTTGTGTACATGAAAGAATAACATGGATCTGTTACCATACCATTTTTTTTTTTATAATGTAAGTCAACGGAAAGTAAATTATAAACAAAACAGAAAAGAAAAAAAAAAAGAAAATATAAATTTCCTACAGATAGTATAGGAAAGTCATAAAAAAAACAAGCCTCCCCCCATATACAGCACACAACCCCCTCAGCACAAGACGATATAAGGAGAGACAGAGCTGTAAACGTCTATATAGTCTGGGAGACCCATAATAGCAGGTAAATGGCTGATGCTGAGCTTCTTCCTGAATTCCAGAACTGGCTGATACCAGAGGACAACAGCACACTGATGAGGATGGCTGATAATACCCGACGTACTGTATGTCCTGCTCGCTGACACCCGATTACAGCTGGCGGTAATACGGTATAAGATCCCTCTATCGTTGTTGTCTCTGCGAGCTGTCACTATATACTATCCCCCGTCAGTTGTCATTACTTCTGACCGCTGTCACGTACCGATCTTCAGGTTTTACGACTTCTTTCAGTGAAGTTGATGGAGTGTGGAGGAGGCAGGAGACATTGTCCTCCCTGCATTAAGTTATGATTGACACAGAGAAGCGTCCTCTGACAACTTTTACTTCCGTTTCTGGGTGACAACCCATAACCCAGCGGTGCACGGGTCGCCCCATCTCCATCACACTTCCATCAGATATATAATATATAACGAGAGGCCCCCCCCATCCCTGAGCGTGGCGGCAGGACAGACGTGACGCGGGTCATACACTCGGCCCATTCACCTGCTGTAATCTCCGTCTGGTTTCAGTCTGAGCTGTGTCAGGCGTGAAATGTCACTGCAAAGACGGGAAGATGCGGCGACTTGGTGGGATGGACGCGGAAGGAAATGAAGGGCGGCCATTGTCCGGGAGAAGTCGCCTGGAACCGGTTAAAGGTCTCCTGTCATTCTCAGTGACCTTTAGGCCTGAACACCTGCGAGTGCCAACAAAGACGTGAGAAACATTGACAATAACCCGGTGTGTTCTGATCCCAAGAGCTGGCGATCTGCTGCCGCGGATTGCTCCGGATCCGTGAAGGCATCCTCGGGGGTCACACGGCGGCTTCTCTCCTTTCAGATTTGCTGCAGTCTCATCCAGTAACCTTGAAGTGTCCTCAGTACATGTGATCTGACTATATCTGGGGGCGCCGCACTCCGGCAAACGTGGCGGCAATAACCTGATTAATCCGAGCAGGAATCCCCTGTGACAGCCATGGTCTTATCTCCTCGCCTGTCACCGGCGCAAGGAACATTACTGTAAGTCTCTACCAGGAAGGAGAAGAGTTCTGGAATGAGGCCGAAGATTGGTTAATGAAGAGATCTACCACATAGATCATACTATATATATATATATATATATATATATATATATATACAGTATATATATATATATATAACCCCTGGAGAGGATTTAGGGAGAACTACATCTCTCATCTCTCCCTGGGACAGTAAGCGGAGGAAAGCAGGAAGTGATGCTGCACTGGGAGGAAGAGGAAGAAAGCCAGAGAGAGACAGTGCATGGTCTGAGGAGAGGAGACCACTGCCTGTGCTGGCCAGTGCAGTGTCAGAGGAGAGGAGACCACCGCCTGTGCTGGCCAGTGCTGTGTCAGAGGAGAGGAGACCACCGCCTGTGCTGGCCAGTGCAGTGTCAGAGGAGAGGAGACCACCGCCAGTGCTGGCCAGTGTCAGAGGAGAGGAGACCACCGCCTGTGCTGGCCAGTGCTGTGTCAGAGGAGAGGAGATCACCGCCTGTGCTGGCCAGTGCTGTGTCAGAGGAGAGGAGACCACCGCCTGTGCTGGCCAGTGCTGTGTCAGAGGAGAGGAGACCACCGCCTGTGCTGGCCAGTGTCAGAGGAGAGGAGACCACCGCCTGTGCTGGCCAGTGCTGTGTCAGAGGAGAGGAGACCACCGCCTGTGCTGTGTTAGAGGTAACAGAGAGAGACCTGACAGCTGAGACAGGAAGGACTGATCCCAGACAGGACCCCCCAGCTCCTGTGTGTCCAGTGAGGAGGATCCTGCCACCCACTCACTCTGGGAGATCCCTCCTAAATGCTGCTGCTCCTGGACTGAGCCTGGTGTGTAGATCAGCAGCAAAAGAGTGAGTAACCCCTTGTATCCTGGCTGGTGAAGCTGTGGCCGGACAGTGACAAATAAAGACTCCCAGCTTAGACCTTGTTGGAATCTGTTCACAAGAGCTGCGACCTGGTGGATTGTTCAAGCTGCAATTCCTTTGTTATTAAGTGCACCAACAATTTCTAAAGCTCGACAACTGGGCCCCAACGTATAGACATTTATCTTACTATATGGCTGCAGCCTCACGTATTGCATATAGTCAGTGTGGATGTATGTGTGGGTAGGCTTGGTGTGCAGTGACTGTGTGTGATGAGAGTCACCTCCTAGAGTCTACATTGTTAGAGTGCTCACACTAGTCACCCTTTTTACCGAACAACCCGCCTTCCTCCTGCTGAAATTTTCCACTGTCAGGGGGAGAGTTCTGTGTTGCCACATTTATGTTTATGTCATATCCATTCCCTGTTTCTTCATACCCCATTGTTAAGCCCAGTATTGATTTTTACCAAGCATTAAATTGGTTCCTGGTTCCATGTTACTTCTCTCTGAGAGTATATCACTTATAGTGTATTGAGTGTGTACCAACCTAGGTGGGGGTTTCCTGAGTCAGCCCCTGGCAGAAGAGTGACGACCTCCTGCATACCACGCTAGATCTTGTCAAGACTTAGGTAGAGTGAGAAGGTGAAACAAACCAAAACCCCCCTCCTTACACTGGAAGCTCCATTAGGTGGTGTTACACATATATACTTGCTGCCAGCAAATGGAAGCCCATACAGACATAATACTTCTCACAGTGGGTAAACCCATCCTGATAATCCGTTACAATGTATCGGTGCAGGGAGTATATAGCCGCCTGGACTTTATACAGTTGTCGCCATCACTTGGCAAGCCTGGTCCAGCATCCACCATCACTCCAGAACCTGTTGCAGCACATTGCAGGAGATATATGTGATGGAGTCTATATATTAGATCTGAGACCCCCATAGACCTCCATATCTAAAGATCCTGCATCATATTTTTCATCACTAACACTGGGCAGACATAGGAACCGATCACTACTTCATTACATGAGGCATCTTCATACTGAAATAGACAAAGCCCCCTCCTCTCCACAGACACCAAAATATGAGAAGGTCTGTACATATAGGATGCCCCTCCACATCCAGCCCACTCACCAAATCAGCCGCATACACAGTTTTCTGCTTAGAATGTCCCCCGGGGTGCTCACCACACCTGTTCACCAATGAGAAGAGGACTGGAGCCACAGAGGACTGGAACCACAGAAGACTGGAGCCACAGAGGACTAAACCCTCAGACGACTGGAACCACAGAAGACTGGAGCCACAGAGGACTAAACCCTCAGACGACTGGAACCACAGAAGACTGGAGCCACAGAGGACCAAACCCTCAGAGGACTGGAACCACAGAGGACTAAACCCTTAGATGACTGGAACCACAGAGGACTAAACCCTCAGAGGACTGGAACCACAGAAGACTGGAGCCACAGAGGACTAAACCCTCAGAGGACTGGAACAACAGAGTACTGGAGCCACAGAGGACAGGAGCCATAGGGGACTGGAGCCAAAGAGGACTAAACCCTCAGAGGACTGGAACAACAGAGTACTGGAGCCACAGAGGACAGGAGCCATAGGGGACTGGAGCCATAGAGGACTAAACCCTCAGAGGACTGGAACCACAGAAGACTGGAGCCACAGAGGACTAAACCCTCAGAGGACTAAACCCTCAGAGGACTGGAACAACAGAGTACTGGAGCCACAGAGGACAGGAGCCATAGGGGACAGGAGCCATAGAGGACTAAACCCTCAGAGGACTGGAACCACAGAAGACTGGAGCCACAGAGGACTAAACCCTCAGAGGACTGGAATCACAGAGGACTGGAGCCATAGGGGACTGGAGCCATAGAGGACTAAAGCCTCAGGGGACTGGAGGCACAGAGGACAGGAGCCACACAAGACTGGAGCCACAGAGGACTAAACCCTCAGAGGACTGGAGGCACAGAGGACAGGAGCCACACAAGACTGGAGCCACAGAGGACTAAACCCTCAGAGGACTGGAACCACAGAGGACTGGAATCACAGAGGACAGGAGCCACAGAAGACTGGAGCCACAGAGGACTAAACCCTCAGAGGACTGGAACCACAGAGGACTAGAATCACAGAGGACTGGAGCCACAGAGGACAGGAGCCATAGGGGACTGGAGCCACAGGGGACTAAGCCCTCAGAGGACTGGAGCCACAGAGAATGGGAACCATAGAAGACGAGCCACAGAGGACTGGAACCACAGAGGACTAAACCCTCAGAGGACTGGAACCACAGAGGACTGGAATCACAGAGGATTGGAGCCACAGAGGACAGGAGCCATAGAGGACAGGAGCCACAGAGGACAGGAGCCACAGAGGACAGGAGCCATAGAGGACAGGAGCCATAGAGGACAGGAGCCATAGAGGACAAGAGCCATAGAGGACTGGAGCCATAGAGGACTAAACCCTCAGAGGACTGGAGCCACAGAGGACTGGAGCCATAGAGGACTGGAGCCACAGAGGACTGGAACTACAGAAGACTGGAGCCACAGAGGACCAAACCCTCAGAGCACTGGAACCACAGAGAACTAAACCCTTAGAGGACTGGAACCATAGAGGACAGGAGCCATAGGGGACTGGAGCCATAGAGTACTAAATCCTTAGAGGATTGGAACCACAGAAGACTGGAGCCACAGAGGACTAAACCCTCAGAGGACTGGAACCACAGAGGACTGGAGCCACAGAGGACAGGAGCCATAGGGGACTGGAGCCATAGAGGACTAAACCCTCAGAGGACTGGAAGCACAGAGGACTGGAACCACAGAAGACTGGAGCCACAGAAGACTAAACCCTCAGAGGACTGGAACCACAGAGGACTGGAGCCACAGGGGACTAAACCCTCAGAGGACTGGAGCCACAGAGGACAGGAGCCATAGGGGACTGGAGCCATAGAGGACTAAACCCTCAGAGGACTGGAGCCACAGAGGACTGGAAGCACAGAAAACTGGGACCATTCAGGACAGGAGCCACAGAGGACTGAAAGCCATAGGGGACTAAACCCTCAGAGGACTGGAGCTACAGAGGACAGTGGTTATAGAGGACTGGGCAAGAGAGTTAGTGAGAGGTAACTCCGGGGGGCATAGGACCCTCCACAAGAGGCTGCATCTCAATCCTTTTAGTTTTTACACCTTCAGTTTTGTTGAATATGGTGTCCTGTATACTGGACTGTATAAATCTTATAGGGGTATTCTGGTGAACTCTCATTAGGTTGTATTATAATCCCCAGCCTCATATTACGTGTAGATGAGTGATGGAGCAGTTTCAGCAGATGAAGACGGGTTACCCTCGCTCCTCAGTCATTTCCTCCTCGACAGGTTCTTCTTCTCCAGTCTGTAATTTGCTCCGACGTGCGAATAAGACGGAGACTGAACCTGTTATTACACGAAGTGACAATCAGACTCTGCTTCCTGCTGCCGCCATTCCTGCCTGTCACACCATGATCTAGATTTAGGCCCTAACAAAAAGTCTGTACCAAGGACACCTCACCTATAGCACTGCCGGGGCCCCGACTGTTACACCTCACCTATAGCACTGCAGGGACCCCAACTGTTACACCTCACCTATAGCACTGCCGGGGCCCCGACTGTTACACCTCACCTATAGCACTGCCGGGACCCCAACTGTTACACCTCACCTATAGCACTGCCGCGGCCCCGACTGTTACACCTCACCTATAGCACTGCCGGGGCCCCGACTGTTACACCACCTATAGCACTGCCGCGGCCCCAACTGTTACACCTCACCTATAGCACTGCCAGGGCCCCGGCTGTTACACCTCACCTATAGCACTGCCGCGGCCCCGACTGTTACACCTCACCTATAGCACTGCCGGGGCCCCGACTGTTACACCACCTATAGCACTGCCGCGGCCCCGACTGTTACACCTCACCTATAGCACTGCCAGGGCCCCGGCTGTTACACCTCACCTATAGCACTGCCGCGGCCCCGACTGTTACACCTCACCTATAGCACTGCCAGGGCCCCGACTGTTACACCACCTATAGCACTGCCGCGGCCCCGACTGTTACACCTCACCTATAGCACTGCCGGGGCCCCGATTGTTACACCTCACCTATAGCACTGCTGGGGCCCCGGCTGTTACACCTCACCTATAGCACTGCTGGGGCCCCGACTGTTACACCTCACCTATAGCACTGCCGGGGCCCCGACTGTTACACTTCACCTATAGCACTGCCGGGACCCCGACTGTTACACCTCACCTATAGCACTGCCGGGGCCCCCGATTGTTACACCTCACCTATAGCACTGCCGGGGCCCCGACTGTTACACCTCACCTATAGCACTGCCGGGACCCCGACTGTTACACCTCACCTATAGCACTGCCGGGACCCCGACTGTTACACCTCACCTATAGCACTGCCGGGGCCCCGACTGTTACACCTCACCTATAGCACTGCCGGGGCCCCGACTGTTACACCTCACCTATAGCACTGCCGGGGCCCCGACTGTTACACCTCACCTATAGCACTGCCGGGGCCCCGACTGTTACACCTCACCTATAGCACTGCCGGGGCCCCGACTGTTACACCTCACCTATAGCACTGCCGGGACCCCGACTGTTACACCTCACCTATAGCACTGCCGGGGCCCCGACTGTTACACCTCACCTATAGCACTGCCGGGGCCCCTCAAATACCATGGCCAAAGAACAATTACAACCTCTGCTTTACTGCAGCTCTCACTCCCATCACCCTGCGGGGCTGTCACTGATGAGGACGACCGCCTCCATATATACTGTACAGAGAGAACGAGATACAATTACACATCTCCTCCTTCACCCTCATGAATAAAACAGCCGGACCTGCACTAAGTGTTTACCGGAGGCAAAACCAAAAGGGGGGGGGGGGGGTTGTGTTGTAAAACCTTTAAAGGGCCAATAACCCTAAAAACCAGCAGCTTGCAGTCACCTCTTAAACCCCCACGGCCTGACATGGCTGATACCAGAGAGTAATAGATTGTATATACCTGCCCTACAGTCCGTCCCTCCCCCCCCTACCAGCCTGACATGGCTGATACCAGAGAGTAATAGATTGTATATACCTGTCCTACAGTCACCTCCCCCCCCCCAGCCTGACATGGCTGATACCAGAGAGTAATAGATTGTATATACCTGTCCTACAGTCACCTCCCCCCCCCCAGCCTGACATGGCTGATACCAGAGAGTAATAGATTGTATATATCTGTCCTACAGCCCCCCCCCCAGCCTGACATGGCTGACACCAGAGAGTAATAGATTGTATATACCTGTCCTACAGCCCTCCCCCCCCAGCCTGACATGGCTGATACCAGAGAGTAATAGATTGTATATACCTGTCCTACAGTCACCTCCCCCCCAGCCTGACATGGCTGATACCAGAATGTAATAGATTGTATATATCTGTCCTACAGCCCCCCCCCCCAGCCTGACATGGCTGATACCAGAGAGTAATAGATTGTATATACCTGTCCTACAGTCACCTCCCCCCCAGCCTGACATGGCCGATACCAGAGAGTAATAGACTGTATATACCTGTCCTACAGTCACCCCCACCCCCCCAGCCTGGCATGGCTGATACCAGAGTGCAATAGATTGTATACACCTGTCTGTACAGTATAGGTTGGTGGTATATAAGCAATAGTAGGTAATCAATAAGTGGTGACAATGTATCCGGGTATGGCGTCTTATCCTTCCATGTAGAGGTCTCGGCTTCGGGAAGGAATCGGGAAGGGTCTCATCTTCTCTCTGGGTTTTATGTGTCGTAATTAGAAGATGTGATGAGATCAGTAATGAGAAGCTGTGGGTGTGAGGAGGAGGGAGTGACGCATGGAGGGCAGTCACATGTCCGCATTACTATCTGGGCTCGGCTCACGTTTATTAGATCATTAAATAATCTCATCACAAGAGGTGACAGTACTGTCATGGAGCCATCACATTAGGTGGCAATCCTGTCATAGAGCCATCACATTAGGTGGCAATCCTGTCATGGAGCCATCACATTAGGTAGCAATCCTGTCATAGAGCCATCATACGAGGAAGCTGGCATCACATTAGGTGGCAGTCCTGTCTACAGCCATCATACGAGGAGGAAGTACTGTCATAGAGCCGTCACACGAGGGAGCAGTTCTGTCATGGAGCCATCAGACGAGGGCGCATCCCAGTCCTGTCATGGAGCCATCACACAAGGCAGCATTTCTGTCTTGGAGCCATTACACAAGGGAGCAGTTCTGTCATGGAGCCACTACACAAGGCGGTAGTTCTGTCATAGAGCCATCACACAAGGGAGCAGTTCTGTCATAGAGCCATCACACAAGGTGGCGGTTCTGTCTTGGAGCCATCACATGTGGAGGCAGTTCTGCCATGGAGCCATGACACTAGAAGGCAGTTCTGTTATGGAGCCATCTATAAGGGAGCAGTCTAGTCATGGAGTAATCACACGTGGGGTCAGTCCTGTAATGGAGCCATCAAATGAGACAGCAGTCCTGTAATGGAGCCATCAAATTAGACAGCAGTCCTGTAATGGAGCCATCACATGAGACAGCAGTCCTGTAATGGAGCCATCACACGAGGGAGCAGTCCTGTCATGAGCCATCACACGAGGAAGCAGTCCTGTCATGGAGCCATAACACGTGGGGGCAGTCCTGTCATTGAGCCATCACACATGGGGCAGTCCTGTCATGGAGCCATCACACGTGGGGCAGTCCTGTCATGGAGCCATCACACATGGGGCAGTCCTGTCATGGAGCCATCACACGTGGGGCAGTCCTGTCATGGAGCCATCACACGTGGGGCAGTCCTGTCATGGAGCCATCACACGAGGGAGCAGTCCTGTCATGGAGCCATCACATGTGGGGCAGTCCTGTCATGGAGCCATCACACGTGGGGCAGTCCTGTCATGGAGCAATCTATAAGGGAGCAGTCATGGAGCCATCACATGTGGGGGCAGTCCTGTCATGGAGCCATCACATTTGGGGGCAATCCTGTCATGGAGCCATCACATGAGACAGCAGTCCTGTCATGGAGCCATCACACGAGGGAGCAGTCCTGTCATGAAGCAATCTATAAGGAAGCAGTCATAGAGCCATCACACGAGGGAGCAGTCCTGTCATGGAGCCATCACATGTGGGGCAGTCCTGTCATGGAGCAATCTATAAGGAAGCAGTCCTGTCATGGAGCCATCACATGTGGGGCAGTCCTGTCATGGAGCCATCACACGTTGGGGCAGTCCTGTCATGGAGCCATCACACGTGGGGCAGTCCTGTCATGGAGCCATCACACGTGGGGGCAGTACTGTCATGGAGCCATCACACGTGGGGGCAGTCCTGTCATGGAGCCATCACACGTGGGGGCAGTCCTGTCATGGAGCCATCACACATGGGGGCAGTCCTGTCATGGAGCCATCACACGTGGGGGCAGTCCTGTCATGGAGCCATCACACGTGGGGGCAGTCCTGTCATGAAGCCATCACACGTGGGGCAGTCCTGTCATGGAGCCATCACACGTGGGGGCAGTCCTGTCATGGAGCCATCACACGTGGGGGCAGTCCTGTCATGAAGCCATCACACGTGGGGGCAGTCCTGTCATGGAGCCATCACACGTGGGGGCAGTCCTGTCATGGAGCCATCACACGTGGGGCAGTCCTGTCATGAAGCAACCTATAAGGGAGCAGTCATGGAGCCATCACACATGGGGGCAGTCCTGTCATGGAGCCATAACACGTGGGGGCAGTCCTGTCATGGAGCCATCACACGTGGGGCAGTCCTGTCATGGAGCCATAACACGTGGGGGCAGTCCTGTCATGGAGCCATCACATGTGGGGGCAGTCCTGTCATGGAGCCATCACATGTGGGGGCAGTCCTGTCATGAAGCAACCTATAAGGGAGCAGTCATGGAGCCATCACACTTGGTTTACAGTCCTGATATGGAGCCATCACACAAAGCATATAGTTCCAACATGGTTCCATTACACAAGCCACCGTGTCCTGTCACACAGCCATTGGTCGTCTCTGCACTCTACAAGCAGATGTTTTCATGATAGAGACGAGATTAAACCTCTCCATTGTTCCTCATCCCTCCCAGTAATATCAGTGCGGCGCCTCAGTCTCTTCCCATATCCCGGGATTAGAGACGCAGATATTATTATAATGTTATTATCAGGCTCCGGGCAGATTAACACTCCGGTCAATGGGATCTGATGATTCTTAGCAGATGACCCCCGAGGATCACAGTGAAGGACACGTGTACCCTCTATACCCATGTCCTGTCCCATCCTGGGGGTCACCAATACGAGCGCGGAGCCAGGAGGATTTACACGTCTCAGCGTCTGTGCACACTAATCTCCTCTTATCCGGCAGCTGCGGACAGAAACGTGTCAATGTCCTCATAGACGAAGTACAGAGGCACACACTCTTACAACAAGATCACAGATAACTTCATGTTTAAATCTTCTAAATTTATAGAGTCATAATTCCAACATGGCGCCATCAGGGCCTGACGTGTAAAGAGTTCACGTTCACTGACAGCAAGCAGATATCCTGAAACCAATGAGGAAAAGAAACACAATGGGGGAGATTGATCAAACATGGTGTACAGTAAAACTGGCTCAGTTGCCCCTAGCAACCAATCAGATTCCACCTTTCATTTTCCAAAGAGTCTGTGAGGAATGAAAGGTGGAATCTGATTGGTTGCTAGGGGCGCTGGCACATTATACCCCTCCTATACCATCAATAAACATGGTATGTATAGGAGCTATAGCCTTTCTATGAGATACACCTGCATTAACCAGACCCAGGTGGGCACAGCTCTTTATCGCTCTTTGTCCTATCTAGCCGGACCCCCCCATCCCCGCTCAAAACTTATATCAGACACTTTAAAGACCCTTTTTTTCTATCCAGAATAGATCATCGAATGAAGGAGCGGGGAGTCTACGAAGGCCGACGTAACTGGAGCCGGCTGATGGCTAGGAGCACTTAGAACTGCATCACCCCAAAGTGAACATGGTGCAAGAAATACGGGGACCCTCAGAGCGTAAATCACCTATAAAACAGAACTATCATGGACGTCATATTAAGAACTAGAACCTTCAAGGTGAAAGATGCCAAAGTACCTCACACCATCTCCAGAACTCTCGGCACAGTCGGCTGCCGGGGACTCGTACATAGAGGCAGGTGACTCCATCACTGGCTTATTATAAAAATAAGAGTAGATAATAGGGCAGATGCTCTGCGCTCGCCCTACGGCCCACCACCTGGATCAGTCCTAGGCGTGAGGCCGAGTGACCATGATACCATCAGCCATATACATTATGATAGCAATGTCTGGACGACCCAAACCCCCAACTATGAGTCAGAGCCTAACATAGCAGAGCGGAGCTATGACAGAACTGCCTCCACATGTGATGGAGCAGGACAATGCAGGTGTGTGATGTATGGGATGGCGCCATTATTAATACATTATATGACGTCACTATCATCTACATATGTCACTGGTCTCCAACCTGTGGCTCTTCAGCTGTTGCAATACTACAACTCCTAGCATGCCCAAGCCCCGAATAGATAGGTGCTGGCCCCAAACTTTTCTGGCCCTGTAGGAAGCAGGGACTCCAGTCTGAAGCCGGACTCCTGGCTCCTCCACTGTATGGGGCCTCCTCGCTGTCATCCACGTCCCGTTAGGGCCAAGGAGGCTTCGGCTCTTTGATCTGTGTCTTTCACTTCTAGATCGCAGGCTGCGTTTGGTGCTATTTCAGACTCGGCCGGATGTGCACTGTGGTGGTGCCAATGCAGGAGATTCCAATTCCACCCATCTTTGTTAATGGTTTTATTTTTAGGGTATATTCACACGGGCGGGCTCGCAGCGAGATTCTCGCTGCGAGCCCGGCAGGTCCTGGCAGTTCCCATAAACTACATACTTGCTGCGGTCTAAACGACCGCAGCGAGTATGTAATTATACCGCCCTTAACCCCTTCTACTCCCGCCGGCTCCCCCGCTGTAAGCAGCATACATTACCTGTCCTTGCTGCACGGGTCCGGCGTCCTGCTCTCCCGTCCGGCCAATTAGTGTGTTGCCCAGCCGCAGCCACTGATTGGCCGGGCGGGAGAGCAGGACGCCGGACCCGTGCAGCAAGGACAGGTAATGTATGCTGCTTACAGCGGGGGAGCCGGCGGGAGTAGAAGGGGTTAAGCGCGGTATAATTACACACTCCCTGCGGTTGTTTAGACCGCAGCAAGTATGTAGTGTATGGGAACTGACAGGACCTGCCGGGCTCGCAGCGAGAATCTCGCTGCGAGCCCGCCCGTGTGAATATACCCTTAAGGCTTTCAGACGTCTAATATCCTGTATGGGGCATTACGATGTGTTAGATAGACATACCGCTGTTTATCCAACCTCTTATAGCGCAAGTTGCGACTCAGAGGGCCCATGCCCTGGATGTTTTATGACCCTAGCAACGTCCCTGCCTAATGGCCCTATTACACCTTTAAGTGATTATCAGCCGTACTTGGCCAATTACTGACCATTCCGGCCGATTATCGCCTGGTGTAGTAGGGCTTGTTGAAAGTTCATGATCAGCCGACATGCTGATCTTTCAATGTGCTGAAGCAAAACGTTCAGCACAGCGATGGCCTGCTGCGCCTCGTTCCATGCTGCTGCGCCTTGTTCCATGTAGACTTCTGCTCTCTCCTATCTGCCAAAGATTTGAAGCCAAAGCCAGTATTGGATTTAAAAAGAGGAGAAATCTCAGGCTTTCCTTTATGACCTGATCCCTGTTTATAGTCTTTCTGGCTTTGGCTTCAAATCTTTAGCAGATAATCTGTCAGATAATCTTTCTGTGTAAATATAACCTTAGGGTTCTATTAAACCAAGTGATTTTTAGTGATTAAACGATAAACAATCGATAATAAGAAATCGTTCCCCATATTACACAGAATCATAGTCGTTAGTTATGGTCGTAACTACGATCGGTAACTTCATCTGATCCCAGCAAATGAAGGAACGATGTGAAATTACAATGAACCATTAGTGACCGATTGCGGAATTACAGCGAACAATTAGCGATGATTAACAACGATTTTGGTGTTAGCACCAAACGAACGATGAACGATTTCTCGCTGGTCGTTTGATCGTTGCTGCATTTACGCAAAATGATAACGATAATTCGCACAATAATCGTCCCGTGTAATAGGGCCCTAAATGTTCACAGCTCATTTTGGTTCCTGTAATACTCTAAAGGTTTCCTAGTCTGATGCCTGGTCTGTGACCGTCTGATCGTAGTATCATCCATCACCAGTGGTCACACAGAGGAATGACAGATCTCCACGTCGTCGCTGTGAGCTCTGCTTTCAGGTGACTCTTCCTAGATCCCCAGGACACCCCCTCCGCTCTCCTGGGCAGGCAGCCACTCTTATTACAAGGAGGCATCTGTCCAGCGTGGAGTATAGAGTCCCTCACTACGAGGAGGGAGATGTGGCACTGGCCGCTATGATGTTTCAGTATGAGACAATGATTCCATCACACATCTCTATCCCGGAAGGAACGCTGATCTATATAAGTGTCACCCTCTATTACACACAAGGAGGTCCCTATGACAACACTGCAGGAATTACGTGTTCTGTATGGACAGGAGTCTGCTGACATGTCTCATCTGTCAGCAGAAGCCTCAACTCAAACTCAGGAGATGTGAGCACTGCACTGCTGTCAGCCCTGATCCACACACTGCACCGCACACTGGAGCTCTGCTGTCAGGCCTGATCCACACACTGCAGCTCTGCTGTCAGGCCTGATCCACACACTGCACCGCACACTGCAGCTCTGCTGTCAGCCCTGATCCACACACTGCACCGCACACTGCAGCTCTGCTGTCAGCCCTGATCCACACACTGCACCGCACACTGCAGCTCTGCTGTCAGGCCTGATCCACACACTGCAGCTCTGCTGTCAGGCCTGATCCACACACTGCAGCTCTGCTGTCAGGCCTGATCCACACACTGCAGCTCTGCTGTCAGGCCTGATCCGCACACTGCACCGCACACTGCAGCCCTGCTGTCAGGCCTGATCCAGACACTGCACCGCACACTGCAGCTCTGCTGTCAGGCCTGATCCACACACTGCAGCTCTGCTGTCAGGCCTGATCCACACACTGCAGCTCTGCTGTCAGGCCTGATCCGGACACTGTCTCGTACACTGCAGCTCTGCTGTCAGGCCTGATCCGGACACTGCCCCGTACACTGCAGCTCTGCTGTCAGGCCTGATCCACACACTGCAGCTCTGCTGTCAGGCCTGATCCGTACACTGCCCCACACACTGCAGCTCTGCTGTCAGGCCTGATCCACACACTGCACCGCACACTGCAGCTCTGCTGTCAGGCCTGATCCAGACACTGCACCGCACACTGCATCCCTGCTGTCAGGCCTGATCCAGACACTGCAGCTCTGCTGTCAGGCCTGATCCAGACACTGCACCGCACACTGCATCCCTGCTGTCAGGCCTGATCCAGACACTGCACCGCACACTGCATCCCTGCTGTCAGGCCTGATCCAGACACTGCAGCTCTGCTGTCAGGCCTGATCCGCACACTGGAGCTCTGCTGTCAGGCCTGATCTGCACACTGCACCGCACACTGCAGCTCTGCTGTCAGTCCTGATCCAGACACTGCACCGCACACTGCAGCTCTGCTGTCAGTCCTGATCCAGGCACTGCACCGCACACTGCAGCTCTGCTGTCAGTCCTGATCCAGACACTGCACCGCACACTGCATCCCTGCTGTCAGGCCTGATCCAGACACTGCACCGCACACTGCATCCCTGCTGTCAGGCCTGATCCAGACACTGCAGCTCTGCTGTCAGGCCTGATCCGCACACTGGAGCTCTGCTGTCAGGCCTGATCTGCACACTGCACCGCACACTGCAGCTCTGCTGTCAGTCCTAATCCAGACACTGCACCGCACACTGCAGCTCTGCTGTCAGGCCTGATCCAGACACTGCAGCTCTGCTGTCAGGCCTGATCCGCACACTGGAGCTCTGCTGTCAGGCCTGATCTGCACACTGCACCGCACACTGGAGCTCTGCTGTCAGGCCTGATCTGCACACTGCACCGCACACTGGAGCTCTGCTGTCAGGCCTGATCCGCACACTGGAGCTCTGCTGTCAGGCCTGATCCAGACACTGCACCGCACACTGCATCCCTGCTGTCAGGCCTGATCCAGACACTGCAGCTCTGCTGTCAGGCCTGATCCGCACACTGGAGCTCTGCTGTCAGGCCTGATCTGCACACTGCACCGCACACTGCAGCTCTGCTGTCAGTCCTAATCCAGACACTGCACCGCACACTGCATCCCTGCTGTCAGGCCTGATCCACACACTGCACCGCACACTGCAGCCCTGCTGTCAGGCCTGATCCGCACACTGCAGCTCTGCTGTCAGGCCTGATCCACACACTGCACCGCACACTACAGCTCTGCTGTCAGGACACTGCACATCATTTCCTATCGTCAGGCGAAATCAACTATATTCTGTTTGCCCCATTTTCTTAAGCAGTGGTGTAACATGAAGCTGCCGAACCCCCTTGTAATATCTGAGACAGGTCCCCCGGTTATTAAGCCTCACTTATAGTACTGGTCTACTCATATAGGAAAGACTATATTGGCCCCATGGGCAAAGTTTCTCAACTTGTGTCTCTCCTGCTGTTGCAAAACTACAAATCCCAGCATGCCCTGACAGCCTTTGTATGAGTACTGGTCTACTCATATGGGAGAGTCCTTATGGGCCCTGGTGAAACTGCACCCCCTGCACCTCCTTCTTACAAAACTACAACTCCCAGCATGCATGCACATCCATTGACTGTCTGGCCATGCTGGGAGTTAAAGTTTTGCAACAGCTGGAGAATCACACTTCACAATAGTAACGCTCCATATAAATTCTCTATTGAGCTTTTTTTTAGGTATCAAATGCATCAGGGACCAAAGAGCAAATCATATAAGATATGTGAGATAGGCCATGGGGTAAATGCCCCCGGGCCTGCATGTAGTCTGGAGCAGTAAGGACACTGTCAGCAATATACGGCTCCATACACATGATCAATGCACACACAGGACCGGGACCCCCTGCAGCTCTCCGCCTCACTATATATCACTATGATCTCAGGTGATTCCCCATCATCCAGTGTGTCCCTGCGCAGGTGGATCACTTCACTGCGACTCTGGCGACTGTGGCAGCTGCATTGTGCAGACAGTAACATTAGGCATTGTTTTCATGTAACACGAGGCAGCGAGACAATGACAGGCTCCAGTATCAATATCTTCTAGACAATGCCTGCAGCCATTTAAAGGGCAAGTAGTCACCGGCCGTACGACTGCCACACTGCGCCAACACGTCACAGGGTCTTAGAGAATCCACCTGAGTTGCTGCAAAGTTATAGGCAAAAAGATGCAAAACTCCAGAAGGCATCGCTATGTCTGGATCTTATTACACATCCCGCTTGTAACGCCACAAATTATAACTTCATAATCTGGAGAGCTAAACATTGCTTTGTCCAATTCCATTGTCAGTGTCCGCCGCATGTCTGGCGTATGTCACATGGATGTCACACCAAAGGTCGCGGCTTGGGTTACCTGGCTGCTTTTGTTGTCAGGTATCCAGGAGCCTCAGGGGCCCCCAGTGTCACAATGACATCCCGGCCCTATAGAATTAGGTTACCCCTGGGTCACTGCACAATGGCATCACGTGATGGTCACCAGGGGGGTCTCACAAGGGAATAGGCCCCACGTCTTGACACGTCCACACCCCCCGCACACCCCCTGCTTACCATTCTCAGAGGAAGGTGTGTTACGGTCATTCTGCGGCATGTCCCCCGTCACCTCCCTGTCCAGACGGGGAACGCTGAATATTCCAGTATCCGGAAACCATTGTTCTGCAGACGCTGGTACCTGCTGGGGGTCACAGTGCTGCGGTCCTGTGCGATAAGTCACAATGAGCGTGTAGTGACGTGCGGTGGCAGCTCGGCGGTGGGTGTGTGCTGCGCTGCCAGTATATAGCGGTGGGGTAGACTCTAGCGTATGGCTCAGTGTCAGGGTGGGGGTCAGGGTCCTTGTATCTTCTGTAGGATGTGTTATCCCTATGGCTGGGGTGCAGGGTACCATACGGCAGGTGCGGTGGCGCTGCGGGTTCTGTGCAGGTGTGCGGAGCCTGACGGTGCTCTGGATCTATAGGATACCTGGATATTGTGCGTGTCAGGCTGCCCTGCTGCTTCTTTGTGTGCGGGCTCTGCAGAACCTTGCCTTGCATTGAGAATAAGCTGAGAGCTGCTCCCTCCTCCTCCTCCTCCTCCATCACCGCTCCCTCCTCCCTCTCTCCGCTCTGTCCCTATGAATCAGCTCTGCCTTGCCCTCCCTCCCTCCCTCGCTCGCTCATCTTTCTGAGGGTCCAGCTACGCTGGCAGCCCTTTTGCTTTCACCGGTGGTCATGGTAACGGGGGGCAGGGAAGCATGGCGGGGTCCCAGGCTGTCACCGCATCATCTCTGCAGCAGGGACCATGTGGACTACACAGCCCAAATGTGGGGACTAGGTCCTGGCTGGGAACTGGGGTCTCTGGGAATGAACATAGCAGCGGCATATTCTGCAGCGCTGTACAATGAAAGAAATAGAAAACCTGGGCGCAAGAGCTGACAATCTAACTGAGATGAGGCGGCGGTGCTGGACGGGATATATACCATTATGTATATACAGACAACATCTATAGCAGGGATGGAGAACCTTGGCCCTCCAGCTGTTGCAAAACTACAACTCCCATCATGCCTGGACAGACAAAGCTTTAGCTGTCCAGGCATGATGGGAGTTGTAGTTTTGCAACAGCTGGAGAGCCATGGTTTCCTACCATTGATCTATAGGATCTATAAGGTCCCCCAAGTTGTGGCTCTCCTGTTGTAGAAAAACTACAATTCCCATCATAGTACACACTATACAGTGATCAGCCATAACAATAAAACCAGGTATATAACCAGGGGAAAAACTAATATTGGCGCCACACGTCTGCAAAATACGGGTCCGTAATTCTGAAGTCACAGGTGTAGCTCCTCCTGGCAGCAATTTTAAGAAGCGACTTCCCACTTTTACAGATTGGCAAAAAATAAGGATTACGGACACATTACAGATGTAAATGTACATGGTCACTTCCCTCCATGTGCTCGCCTGGGTGATCTGTAACATGTCATGAACCACTCCATTAACTTCTTTCCCCAGAAAAACAGTTGTAAAGTCTTGGCCACTAGGTGTCTCACTTCTCTCCAATCTGCTTTCCACTTTCTGTTACCAGGAGAAATCTGTCTCTGGTAAGGGCTAGATCAGGACAGAACCCAGGATATGAGGGTGGGGATTACCATCTACCCTGTGCAGGAAAGGGGGAGCAAGAAAGAGATGGAAAGCCTGGGTTGTGTGCCTGCATATGGGCACTGTCTATACTAAGTGAAGACTTATCTCAGCTCCAGGGCTTATTGTAACCCTTTGTTTTCTCTGCTGAAATTGCACATGGCAAACCCAGTCCATCAGTAAGGGCTATGGGGTCCGGGGGACACATCACAGGGCTATGGGGTCCGGGGGACACATCACAGGGCTATGGGGTCCGGGGGGTACACATCACAGGGCTATGGGGTCCGGGACTCAGGGGAGCACAGCACAAGGGGACAGCACAATATTAGGCATATTATAAAGTTATGGCTTAGGCTATGTTCACACAATGTATGTTTTGCATAAATCACGGCCGTTGTTGATTTATACAAAACATACGCTGTATGTGAATGAATGGAATCCCGGCCAGAGCGCATATACGCATGGTATACACTCCAGCTGGGATTCCATTTGGGCGCATGAAAAACTGACATGTCCGTTTCCTGCAGCCACTATTCATTGAATAGCAGCTGCACAGACCATGTCAGTTCACACACTGGAGCTTGCGGCTCCAATACCAGCCGGGTCACAGAACGGCCGGTGTTATACGTAGTGTGAACCCGGCCTTACGGTGTATGTGAGGAGAGATAATGATGTGGAATACATAGACAGATATGAGATCTAAAGCCGTATACGAGCAGGCAGGACGCCATAAAAACAGGGCCCGGTCTATAGGATATACCTGTATACAGGTTCCTCAGCTGACACATTACCAGATAATACAGGTCAGATACTAGGAAGGGAAGAATACATTCTGGTCATCTTCTTCTGGATCCACATTGTAAATTTCCTCTAGGACGCTGTAAACATGAGGAGACTTGTCGGGTTGCAGGTGGGTGTACGACCATCAGTGACTACCGCCCATTAATCTTCATTGTCGCTGCTTCCCTTTGTCATCTTCTTTACTTTGTAGAGTTACTAGAATGTGCTCCACCCTGTGAACCTTCTCCACCACTTCTCTGCGGATCACAGATCCATTCCTGGCGCTCCCAGGCTGCTCATACACCCTGTATAGCGGTCAGTACCACAGCTATAGCTCCCATCCAACCCCAAGCACATGGATGCTCCGCTTGGGTGAATGTGCATGTAGGAGGCAGAATCTTCATTAGGTCAGATGTACAGAAAAAGTTCTACTCATACACGTCTTTATTCCCTCCCTGTTCTGGATCCTTGATCCCCCCTGACGAAGTGACGATACGCGTAGGGTTTGCAGTCCGGAGCCCCATCCCAGAGCCCTGGGTGATAAGCTAATATATCCTTTTTCAGCAACTGACTCTCTGGCATTCAGGGTGTGATAGCACATGGACACTCTGGGGGACATGATTCATCCGGCGTACTGTTTAATTTCGCATATCGGCACTTTACGCCGGGGGGCGGGTGTGGTGGAGGCGGAACTGGGGGGGGGGGGACTCAGAGTTCGCGCGATTTATCATTTTTTCAACTAAAAGATACGCCGAAAACCTACTCCACCTTTCAGGTGGCGTAGGTTTTCGGCTGTGCGCACCGATGGTCATGTAATATACAGGGCCTGGAGCACATAGTGTTTGGGGCTGCGGTGGGAGCGACGTGTATATTTTCATGCGTTTTCCATGTGATGGTTTACCCTTATTGTGTTTTTAAGTGTTTGTCCATTTTGCTTTGTTTTTTGACGTATTTGTGATAAAGATGTTATTGAGAACTTAATATACTTGTCATACGTTTGTGGGTGCGCCATTTATTGTTTCTTTGTTTCTATTTATGGTATGTTGGACTTCAGCTGCATGATCCTTTTATTCCATGGGAGATAAGCTGCAGCCACAGGAGTCTGGAGGGGGCAGCAGAGTCAGGCAGCGGCATACCCGTTCTCTTTCATTTATGTGTATGGAGGGATCAGGAGTGCATCTGGGACCCTTCAGTGATACAAGCCACAGGGTGCTGTAGTCTGGGATTACACTAGTATAACATGGACAGCTTTCTGCTTCCATATTATGGCTATAAGTCCCAATCTGACTGCAAGTATGATGCCATTTCAGGTTATTACACCCGCAGTCAGGCTGGGACTGGTGTCCATATTACGCTAGTGTGAACAAGACGATAAGGTTACAAGCCCTCATGGACTCCACCTTAGATGACGCCAGAGTATTGGACCAGGACATTTCCTGCGTATAAGAATATTCATTTATTTACTTATTACGATTTTTTATGAGTGGAAAAAAAAATAAATATTAGAAAAAGTCTAACAGGTAATTACAACATACACAAATGTACAGACGATAACTCCATAGTGTGGTCACATGATCAGACACCGCCGACACGTCTCTGGGATGAGTGACTTTAGTGCTGAGGAGACGCAGATATTACTGGTTTATAAGAACGGACATTAGTCGATGTGTGGTAAACATCATGGAAGACGAGACGCCATTAACCATTAAGAACCAGTGATGAGACTGAGGATACGAAACCGTGTAGCTGCGTGAGTCAGTGGCGGGATCAGAGGTTATGGCCTCCTGGGTGAGTTACGGTTGTTTGCTTCCAGCAATGAATATGATGCCGTGCTCCAGGTCAGGGATGTCACCCAGGATGGCATTGTCTTCCTCTACAAATTCATCGCTCAGTTTCTTCCACCAGGGCCAGCGGCTTCGCTTTAGCATCGTGCTGTGAGACTGCTTGGCCTTAAGGGCGATGGGGACGGATCTGCTGGTGAAGTAGTCAACGTCTTTCTCAGTCGCATCTTTTAGACTCGGTGCACCTGTAAAACCACCAAGAAACAGAGGAAAGAGGAATGTAGAAAAGCTGCGACCTCTTACTGGAGATTAGAAGGCATTTACATGAGCGACACAGGGATGTGGACAGGGGTGAGGACATACCCAGGAGCGGGACAGGGATGAGGACATGAGCAGGACAGGGATGGGGACACACCCAGGAGCGGGACAGGGATGGGGACATACCCAGGAGCGGGACAGGGATAAGGACAGGAGCGGGACATGGATGGGGACATACCCAGGAGCGGGACAGTGATAAGGACAGGAGCGGGACAGGGGTGAGGACATACCCAGGAGCGGGACAGGGGTGAGGACATACCCAGGAGTGGGACAGGGGTGAGGACATACCCAGGAGCATGCTGATGTCAGTGTTGATCTGGGCCAGTAGCGCCTCCCTGCGTTGTTCGGCTCGCTGCTGACGCTTTCTGGTCAGGAGGAACTGGCCCAGTCTGTCCTGCACCTTCCCATGCAGCTCCTGGCTCTGCTCTAGTGACATCTGCTGGGCCTGAGAGGAATAACACCATCATTGTCCCTTAATCTACGGCAACATGTGGAGATGCAAAATGTTGTAATACTACAACTCTTTTCGTGCTTCAACAATTCCCATCATGCTCTAAGAGGCCATGATGGATAACCCTGACATCCTACAATAACCCTGTACTCCTCTGACCGGGTGGAGCTGGAGGTGAGCGTCCACTTTCTTCTGAAGCCTCAGTCTCTCCTCATCGTTGAGTTCTTCATGTTTTTTCCAAGGTGATAAAGCTTCCCGCATCAGTCTCCTTTTCTTTAACAGTCTCATCGCCTGAAATAAAAAACAGAAATCTCTCATCTCCTCATGCAGGAGTCACCAGATCCCGGGATGGTTTTCCTGACTGACAGACGTACTGCCCGCTGGATGGTGACCGCCGCTTTATACTGTTTGAGGATTTGTTTCTGCCGCAGGAATCGTCTTCTCTCTCTGTACCCCCTCCAAAGTTTCTGTATTACCAGTGCGGAGCGCTCCTGGGTTTCCTGGATGTGTTTGTCCATTTGTCCTGCAGGAAATAATCGGGATGTTAGAGGTGACGGGCGACTGTTCTCCACTTACAGAACTCTGGACCCAGTTTACCTTATGTGCACAGAGATGAACAGAAACTCATCCCCTCAAGGGTCTATGGGCAATGCATAAGCCGGCCTCATAAAGTGGCTACAAATCTGGGCGACTGGGGGGGTGGAAGAACCGGATTGGACAGCCGTTTTGCGCCAAACTTAAAAATCTCCCTGTGTGCATTGGAGCCCCTCCGTGTGCACAAAGTGAAACCTACGCTAGCTCGGAGCTGGCATAAGTTTTTAAGATGAAAAATGTTAAATGCGGCGCAGACAGAGGCCACACCTGTATGGTCTATTGGAGTCTGAAATCAATCCATAATATATTGCCACATATTGCTAATCTGGATTTTTACCGAATTCTTAGTGCCCTATTACATGGAGTGATATCGCTCTGTGGAATAATAATAATAATATTTGTATAGCGCACACAGATTCCGCAGCGCTTCACCTATCTGTATGTCTTTGGGTGTGGAAGGAAACCCAAGCAAACAGAGAGAATATACAAACACTTTGCAGATGTTGTCCTTGGTGGGATACCCAGGGAACCCAGGACTCCAGCCCTGCAAGGCTACAGTGCTAACCGCTAAGCCACCGTGCTGCCGAATTAAAAACAATGATCATAAACTGATTTACTGCTACGGCTGATGACAGTGTCAAGTAAAACAAACATTATACTTCCCTGCCTGGGCTCCCAGTGTTCTCCGCTCACTGCAGCCACAGCTGAAACGTCTGAAGCCATCTCGGCCACTGTTTTCTGTATATTTAAGCAAGGGCTGCACAGACATCGCTGCTGCAGGACTATCAAGCCACATACAGACTCAGGCCTCATGCACACGTTCAGTATTTTTTTCTGGTCCTGAAACAACCCGTGAGAAATTGCGGATTGGACATCCGTATTCCATCCGTTGCTGGACCAGACTTCAGAAGGGTGAGAGGTATCTAATATGCATGCTGCGTGAATCCCTGTGGAAATCGCCGATCTCACAGCACAGAGAGCTACAGCATGTGTAGGAAAAGATGCAGAGATTTGCTACTTCCACAGCCCTATGGCTCTCTGCTGCGATCTCCTTCTTGTCCTGTGCCGATCTCTCTCTCTCTCTGCCATTCCTTCACTGCTCAGTAACTCTTAATTGATTCATTCATACTTTTCCTAACCACATTGTAAACACCAATTTATTGTGCTAATTGGTAATGATGAGTGACAGCTGGGCTACAAACGTACAATAGCTGTCCTGTCAGTGTAGACAACTATGGCAGGGCAGCATTAACATTAAAGACTGAACCCCATAGAAAACCATTAGGACAGATAGAGTAGTCCAGCTGTCACTCATCATTACCAATTAGCACAATAAATTGGTGTTTACAATGTGATAAGGAAAAGTATGAATGAATCAATTAAGAGTTACTGAGCAGTGAAGGAATGGCAGAGAGAGAGAGAGAGATCGGCACAGGACAAGAAGGAGATCGCAGCAGAGAGCCATAGGGCTGTGGAAGTAGCAAATCTCTGCATCTTTTCCTACACAATGCTAGGACAAGGCTCTGTGGTAAGATAAGACAATAGTTTGGGAGAAAAATTAAGGTGTGTGTGGGAACAGATCTAGACATATTCAGGTGATCATTGCTATTTGCTACTTCTGACGATCACCTGATGAGTAATGTTAATTTTTCTCCCAAACTATTGTCTTCTCTTACCACAGAGCCTTGTCCTAACATTGTGTAGGAAAAGATGCAGAGATTTGCTACTTCTACAGCCCTATGGCTCTCTGATGCGATCTCCTCCTTGTCCTGTGCCGATCTCTGTGTGGGTTTTTTTATTTATTTTTATTTGTTTTAATAAAGGAAAGAGGGGGCTATCTATAGGAGGGAAGGGGCCATTTATAAAGGAGGGGGGAGAGAGGGGGACCATCTATAAGGGGGGGAGGGAACCATCTATAAGGGGGGGAGGGAACCATCTATAAGGGGGGGGGGGGAGAGGGGGACCATCTATAAGGGGGGGAGAGGGAACCATCTATAAGGGGGGGGGGAAGAGGGGGATCATATATAAGGGGGGAAAGAGGGGGATCATCTATAAGGGGGGAAAGAGGGGGATCATCTATAAGGGGGGGAGGGAACCATCTATAAGGGGGGGAAGAGGGGGATCATATATAAGGGGGGAAAGAGGGGGATCATCTATAAGGGGGGGGAAGAGGGGGGCCATCTATAAGGGGGGGAGAGGGGAACCATCTATAAGGGAGGAGGACCATCTATAAGGGGGGGGGGGAGAGGGGACCATCTATATAAGGAGAGGGGAGAGTGGGCCATCTATAAGGGGGGGAAGGGGCCATCTATAGCAGAGGGGGCCATCTATAGGAGGGTGGGAGAGGGGGCTATCTATAAGGGGGCAATAT
Organism: Dendropsophus ebraccatus; assembly: GCF_027789765.1. Classification (NCBI taxonomy): domain Eukaryota; kingdom Metazoa; phylum Chordata; class Amphibia; order Anura; family Hylidae; genus Dendropsophus; species Dendropsophus ebraccatus. Next base: position 8,558,296 of record NC_091462.1, on the reverse strand, counting down.
ATAAGGGGGGGGAAGGGGCCATCTATAAGGGGGGGCATCTATAAGGGGGGCAACATAGGGGGAGAGGGGGCTTTCTATAAGAGGGGATATACAGAGGGGGCATCTATAAGGAGGCTACATAGTAGGAGGCATATACTATAAGGGGGGATACACAGAGGGGGCATCTATAAGGAGGCTACATAGTAGGAGGCATATACTATAAGGGGGGATACACAGAGTGGGGACCATCTATAAGGAGGCTACATATAGGGCATACACTATAAGGAGGTCACATAGTGTCAGGGTTACCCACTAAATGAGGCCAATACAAATGTGCAGTTTGTAGAGAGATTACGATGGTGTCAGAGTGAGGAGTCTAATATGTCTGTCTGGCAGATTCTGTGGATTTGTGGCTCGGAGAAGTTCTCATAATGGCCGAGAGCAGATGGAGAAGAAGATGAAGAGGGAAGAACTCCGATCAGAGAAGACGTCCCCTGTGAGTCACCTGATGTAACTGCACTGTAATGTATATGGTGTCTAGAGCCTGTGTGGAGCTGCGTCCACCTCTATATGACTGGATGCGGTGATACGTGTACAGTGGATGTTATTCAGTAGCAGCGGTGGTGTTAGTAGCAGCAGCGTTGGTGTTAGTAGCAGCGTTGGTGTTAGTCAGTTTGTGGTGGTGTTAGTCAGTAGCAGTGGTGGTGTTAGTCAGTATGTGGTGGAATTATTTGTTACTTGCTATCGGGTACTATGTTTTATTGGTCTTAGTATACAGGATTTGGTCAGTAACAATATGGCGGTAATATGTGTGGTGATAATATCTGTCTTGGTGTATATATATATGTATAATATACACATATACCAATAGCATCACTTGGTCGAGGAAGGGGGGGGGGGGGGCCCAAGTTGACCTCTCGCACCAGGGCCCAGGAGTCATTAGCTACGCCCCTGTCACTCATCATTACCAATTAGCACAATAAATTGGTGTTTACAATGTGGTTAGGAAAAGTATGAATGAATCAATTAAGAGTTACTGAGCAGTGAAGGAATGGCAGAGAGAGAGAGAGATCGGCACAGGACAAGAAGGAGATCGCATCACAGAGCCATAGGGCTGTGGAAGTAGCAAATCTCTGCATCTTTTCCTACACAATGTGGCAATACAGTGGAGTAGTTTATGGCAGAAGTTACAAAAGTTAGGGAGGTGCAGCTCACTATCAAGAAGATCGTTCCTGGAACTGTGTCATCATTGAAAGGGTGAGAGGTGCCACCGGCAGTGTTTTTTCCAACTATCTCTCCCCAGATCTTAGAGCAGGCACCCTGGTCTTCACCTTGTGGAGTACTACATATCCCAGCTCTCTGATTATATAATCACCAACACTGCCTAGGATTCTGCTACAATCGGCACACCATACTGTAACTAGGATTCTGCTACAATCGGCACACGATGTGCAGCAACAGAGATCCGGAGAACTAAAGATCCGGAGCATGAGTTATCCATATTTTTTTACGGAAATACGGATGCCAAACATGTTGCAATCCGCAAACAATCCGTAGACAATTGATGTCAATGAGAGCATCCGTAAATAAATCAGGGTCCGCAGCGGGTCCGTACTAGGACATGTCCTTTTTTTTTTTTTCAGGATTGATTTTCATCCATTTCTGCTACTGATAGTGTGAATAGGACAATGGACATCAATGTGCACTAACTCGGATCCGTACTTACGGATCCGTAAATTACGGGACGTGTGAATAAGGCCTCAGTAAGCGAGTGACAACCTAGCAGAACGACACTCGCTTACAGTACAGGTCGGGCCGTGTAATACCTCCCTTAGAGATGTTGCCAGAGCCCTCCTGTGTCCGGAATCCTCCGTTACCTGCGTGCACAATCTCCAGCAGCGTCAGCTGCTTCTCTCTGAACTCCCTCATGGCTCGCAGTCTCTGCAGCTTCAGCCGCTCCCTCAGCTCCTCTTCTTCTCTCTGTCTCTGCTGCTGCTTCATCCCTTGGTCACGTTTGGCTCTAGATTTGATCAGGAGAAACATTGGATCATTGTCACAGAAAGCAGGTGTCAAACTCAGGCCCTCCAGCTGTTACAGAACTACTATTCCCATCATGCCTGGACAGGCAGAGCTAAAGCTTTATCTATCCAGGCATGATGGGAATTATAGTTTTGCAACAGCGGGAGGGCCGCAGGTTGGACACTCCTGGTGATAGAATGTGAACATGGAACCTATAATATTACTATAGCTGTGCTGTGTGCGACCACCCAAACAGAACAACCTGCCTTCACCCATCACTCAATTCACAGGACGTAGAGCTGTGATGCTCGATGACAGGAAGATCAGCTGAGGGCGAATCTGCAGCAAACACAGCATCACCCAGGATGGGTCCATTGTGTCTCCTACCTAAAGCTTCTCTGTAAAGACGTCACTGCTCCAGGTAACTTCCGGATCCTCTTCCGAGTCTGAAATCCCCTCCAAACGGCCTGAACGGTGCGGGCGGCGCGGTGCAGTCTCTGCGCACAAGACGTTCACGTGTTACAATCCTCATTGTACGACAAGAACAGAAGGTGAGAAACATAGCTGGATACAAGGCAGCGGACTGAAGGCCATGACCGGCACCATATTCATTATGTATTCTGGACACTTTGGGCATCTGTAAAAGGGGTGTGGTTTGTACAAGAGAGGTGTGGTTTGTACTTGAGAGGGCTTGGCTAAAATTTAGCACAATCGAACACCACTCAATGGCTGCATCAACACCCATGAGGCAATGCACCCATGAGACAAAGGCACCAATGTCATCGTACATTGTGTAACAATATGAGAAGTTTGGAGCAGTGAAGTGAAAGGTGGTCATTGGTTCCCCCCAACGTTTCACCGTGTATAGATTCCTTGGGTGGTTGCCAGACTCCTCTGTGGCAGTGGATTATCTCTGGGAGACCAAAAGGGTCAGGCAAATGGAAATGTAACATACCGACCCTTCTCTCTCCAACATCGTCTGTCAGGGAGTCAGGAAGCCACAATATACAGACAGCTGGTGGGTTCATACTTCTATAATGTATATGGGGGGACAGTCTCGGGTCAGGGATATGGGCTACTGATCAGTTTACTTTTATTTTACCTGCAGCTCCTCCTGCTGGTAAGAGCTGGAATACAGAATATCCAAGAGTCGGCTGAGCTCACGGCCAAAGCCTTTCCCGGTCCACTGCTTACTCAATAGAGATCTGAGACCTGCAAATAAAAAATACATATAATGTGTGTGAGGTGAGAAATAAGACCCGGTATATGGTATATGCCGCCGCTGAAATTTGTAATGAACAACACACAAAAAATAAATACATACATACACATATATATATCACACACACACACACAGTTACATCCTGTATTATACCCCAGAGCTGCACTCACTATTCTGCTGGTGAGGTCACTGTGTACATACATTACTGATCCTGAGTTACATCCTGTACTATACTCCAGAGCTGCACTCACTATTCTGCTGGTGGGGTCACTGTGTACATACATTACTGATCCTGAGTTACATCATGTATTATACTCCAGAGCTGCTCTCACTATTCTGCTGGTGAGGTCACTGTGTACATACATTACATTACTGATCCTGAGTTACATCCTGTATTATACTCCAGAGCTGCACTCACTATTCTGCTGGTGAGGTCACTGTGTACATACATTACTGATCCTGAGTTACATCCTGTACTATACTCCAGAGCTGCACTCACTATTCTGCTGGATATTGGAGACAGTCGGTATCAGAATAATACTGGTAGCATAGAAAACTGAATAGTGACCGATATATATCGGCCATGATTTCAGACTGCGACCATTATCCTTGGGAGATGGTAAATCTTATCCTACACGTACAGCAGTGTATGGCAGTATACAGCAGTATATGGCAGTATACGGCAGTGTATGGTAGTATATGGCAGTGTATAAAAGTATACAGCAGTGTATGTATCACTGTGTCCAGGCAGCGGCAGGATGAGAATGTATGGAGCCGGTTTCTGGAATAAGACGCCTCGTGGCACCAAACTGCTGACCTGAAACCTTCTCTAACGTCTCATTCATTCCTACATAAATTATTTATACTCGGCTACAAGAGACTATGGCAGGCGGCAGCGTCCGGAGGTGAATCGCTCATCAGTATCTGGATTACTGTATCGGGAGGCCATGAAGCGCCGCTCCTTCATACATCTTGTATATTACAGATTTATATTACTTCATATACCACTGAACGCTATCGCTGGGAGCAGCCTGGACTATAGTGAACATTACATGGACTCTGAGAAGAAGAATCTGGAAACAACCTGAAACTCATCATGGCCCCAGATGAGTCTAAGCACTTGTGGACCCCATTATGATCTACACCCTACACATCTGCTCTGTCCTAAGCACTGTGGTATCCCAGCCACTAACACAGGACAGGAGATAAGCGTCTGATCGTAGGGGTCCGACCAATGGGCCCCCCTTGTCCTGAGTCTTCCATCCACATCGTACTCCGCTATCTCTGGCAGCTGCCATAGACAATGAATGGAGGGGTAGTGTGCAAATGTGAATTGTGGGTGGTCCGAGTGATAGGACACCATGTGACCAGACTTATGTCTGAGAATATATTGTTTTAATGGCTGAAATAGCCCTTTAAGGGATCCATACACGTTAGTCGAATGTACGTACTGTCTGAAAATCCCTTGATACTTCTCAATGTTCTGAACTGGGGGAGGAGGTGGGGGGGGGGGGTGTATTTGGCTGCTGACACTACTCCAGGCAGGTCCCAGCCGGACTCTTCCTCAAACTCCACCTGTCAAGTACCTTTATAGCGAGTGCCCACTGTCCGCACTATATGGGGATTGGACTCCACCATCAGAAGAAGTGAGCGAGTAGCAGAGCCGCCAGTCACTGGATTGGATGAAGCGGAAAGTTTGTAAACCAGTTCATCCAGGATGGGATGCAGCGTCTCCTCTGGAATCTGATGGAGGACGGAGCTGCGGGTAAGAGGAGACATAAGGCAGTGGATCCTGACCTATTGGGGGGTACACTTATGAGTGAACACTGGCCTGAGCGGTTGCCCAGGTAAATACCCGATTTTACCCTTAGGTTAAAAATTTACTTTTATTGGTCTGCATTAAAAGATAAGCATAGCTTGTGCAAAACATAAAATATTGCTGCCTCCCATGCACTTAATCAAATTTGTGTCGGCCGACACTATCTATTTTATTTGGGGTTGGCTTCTCAGTATTGTGGGTACACGTTCGCCACCAGTATCCTGGGTGATCTGTGTTTCAGATTGTGTTATTCCCGTGGGTTCTAGGAACGCCTGTGTCAGAACTCCACTCAGAGCCCGACCGGGCAGGAATACACTTAACAGCGAATTACTGCTGTTCCCTGAGCGATTTGGTATACGCTCTTCCCCTCTTAACTGTATCTGAAGCCAATATCCCCCTTCTATAGAGGTGCAATAATTAAAATGTTGTCCGTATTACTGACATGTTTCACCGGCGGCGCCGGCGTTCTCAAAGTTGCGGCCGTAACTTTGAGAACGCCGGCGGCGCCGGTGAAACATGTCAGTAATACGGACAACATTTTAATTATTGCACCTCTATAGAAGGGGGATATTGGCTTCAGATACAGTTAAGAGGGGAAGAGCGTATACCAAATCGCTCAGGGAACAGCAGTAATTCGCTGTTAAGTGTATTCCTGCCCGGTCGGACTCTGGTAAGAGGAGACATGGCGTAAGTATGGATAATACGTGGAGAGTGGACTGCACAGGGAGGGCGAGCTCACAGACTAAGGTGTGATACATGTGAATGAGAGAAGCAATATACAGGGTGGGCAATGGACTCTGTGTTGTAGATTTATGGTCACTATGGTTGATTAAAAAAAAAAAAAAAAAAGACCAAACGCAGGAAGTCCTGGTGATATATGTCATGTGATTGATGGACGCATTGAACCGTGACACTTAGTACTGGGACTTCTTGCGTTTGGTCTCTATTTTTCATCCAGCACAAGACTAAAGCTTCAGGAGACTGGACCTGGATACAGTAAGTAGAGCTGTTATATAGCTGCCTTCAGGAGACTGGACCTGGATAGAGTAAGTATAGCTGTTATATAGCTGCCTTCAGGAGACTGGACCTGGATACAGTAAGTATAACTGTTATATAGCTGCCTTCAGGAGACTGGACCTGGATACAGTATGTATAGCTGTTATATAGCTGCCTTCAGGAGACTGGACCTGGATACAGTAAGTATAGCTGTTATATAGTAGCCTTCAGGAGACTGGACCTGGATACAGTATGTATAGCTGTTATATAGTAGCCTTCAGGAGACTGGACCTGAATACAGTAAGTATAGCTCTTATATAGCAGCCTTCAGGAGACTGGACCTGGATACAGTAAGTATAGCTGTTATATAGCAGCCTTCAAGAGACTGGACCTGGATACAGTAAGTATAGCTGTTATATAGCTGCCTTCAGGAGACTGGACCTGGATACAGTAAGTATAGCTGTTATATAGCAGCCTTCAGGAGACTGGACCTGGATACAGTAAGTATAGCTGTTATATGGTAGCCTTCAGGAGACTGGATGCAGCCATAGGCATTTTCAGTCACACCAGGATCAGATTATGGTTCAGGTGGTTTCATATCCGTAGCAGTTATGGTCCCACCTGTTGGCACGCAGGATGGCCTGCAGTACAGACATGACGGCCGTACCAGTCTCCACGTCATCTGTCATCAGTAACTGGAGGAAATGCTCCTGTCTCAAAACTGCAGAGAAACCCAAGAGAATCGCATGTTACATGGAGGATGTCACATCTAGCCTGATCAGAGGTGATGAGGATGCAGAGGACTCGTGTATGAACAGAGAAGAACCAGAATGCAGAGTGGAATTGGTAATGTGCAGGATTTTATAGTTAGAAGACTGAGGTCACGGCCAGATAATGTTTAGATGGGTTGTGCCATAAGGACAGCTTATTGCCCATTCACAGGATAGGCAGGCGACCTCCAGCCGTCATGAGAACAGGGGTCCAGTGTGAATATACTATGTGCTATAGAGGTTCTGCAAATTGTGCAAGTCAGCTCTTTTTAGATTTCTAGCCATCTCCAGTCACCACTAACAGCCATCTTATAGGGTTGTGGAGAAACTGGGAGATTTTGATGACACATTTCCCCCAGGTCATACAGACCATCCACATCAATATCTACCCCCTGCCTGGCTGGAATAGTGCGGGCTATAAGTCTATGTGCACATTGATGTGGATGGTGACAGGCGGTCAACACAATCTCTCTGTAAATCTGTGGCCAGGACTCAGCACCATGCTTTAGACTGGTGATCAGTTCTCAGGGCATGCTGGGAGCTGTAGTTTTGTGATAGCAGGGGGCTGGGGAATGCCGCTTTAGACATTCTCCTGTGTTAGAGCAATGTGTCCCTTACCAAGCTCCACCAGCTGTACGTGACCGCTGAACAACCAGCACAAAGAATCCATCACCAGCCGGAAACACCGCAGCAGCTCAGCGCTCTCTTCATCCTTACAGGGAACATTATACAGAGACTTATTAACAACCCTTAAAGCTCAAAAGAAAACCCTCATTGCGGACTGAGGCAACTATAAATGTACAGAAAGATTGTTACCCATAAGCTGACCATGCATCTATAGTGAGGATGTCAGGAGCCGGGACGCCATGTCATTATGAATATCCATACAGCACAGACTACAGTCACAGCTACATGCTGCAAGTGTGATATGTGTAACGTGTGCGTGATGTAAGCGTAGGTGTAGTGCATGTGTATATAATGTGGGTAATGTGTAGGTGTATTGTGTGTGTAATCTATGTGTAGAGTGTGTGTGTATAATGTATAGTGTGTATGTAATGTATGTGTAGGTGTAATGTGTGTGCAATGTATGTGTAGTGCATGTGTGATCAGTAGTGGATTATAATAGGGGCGTTTTGGGCAGCAGCCCGGGGCCCTGAGCTCCTGAGGGGCCCATGACCACCCAAAAAGACTTATACTTTCAGTGGTGTACTGTCTCCTGGCTACACTTCCGCCATGATTTGCAAAAAAATCACTGTTTTTTTATGGCAATTTTGCACAAATCAGGACATCATGACATTATCTGTCCTGTACTATGAACGCCAGGCTAGTGCTGCCATAGTTACAGTGGGGTGGGGGGGCCCAGGCTTGGTGAACAGCCCGGGGCCTATGGGAAAGTTAATCCGCCCTTGTGTGTGATATATGTGTAATGTGTGTAATGTATGTGTATAGTATGTATATAATGTATGTGTAATGTATGTGTAGTGTGCTTGTGTTTATGTATATATCTCCCTGCCTACAGCAGCCGCATGCCAACATCCACCAAGAATCAGCCTGTACATGATCTGTCATCCTGTTCCAGTCTATCAGTGTCTGGGCTACAGATCAGGGACATGACAGATGCCTCATCCGTGTGACACCCACCTTGACTGAGCGCACGTATCTCGCTTGGATCCTTCTTCCCAGCACTAACATGTTCACAGCAGCAGACGGCAGCAACTTAGAGCGGAATTCATCAGCATCGTTTTTGGGATCCAGACCAACGCAGCACTTACTGTATAATGAGAAAAAGTAAGGACATGAAGATCGGACACTGCAGAAAAATGAGGGGGGGGGGGGGGGGGGGGGGGTCAGAGTAATGATAGCGGCCATAGAGGGGGCAGACCTCCCATGCTACAAGTCATCTGTAAGGAAAACTTTTCAGGCTTAGCCCCATAAACACCAACCTGTTATCATCTCCTTCTCCTCAACCTCCCAACAAATCTTGTTTTTTATTTTTCCACTGGGGGCTGAAGTGCGGCAGCAGCACTGTGCAACTCGCTCCTAATCTCTGTCCTGCTTGACTGACATACAGGACCTTATGCTCTACCCCAAGCCTGATGTGCCAATCAAGCAGAAGTTGGAGGAGGAGCGAGGATGCTGCGGCACTTCAGCGTCTCAGCCCCGCCTCCTGGACACTTACTTCAGTGTGATTCTTCATACACTGCACATACACAAGAGGGCGTCCTGCTTTCTTATATTAAACTCCATGAGCAGCAGCATGGAGAACATTATAGAGCAGAGCTGAGCAGTGTAAGCTGTGAACCCAGATCTGTATCAGAGGAGAGGGTAGATGCACCTTAAAGATAAGTTACCTGAGGACATCGCTCAGAGCCGCCGCCGTGGCCCAGCCGCCATCCACCCGGCTGTAATCCTGCTTCAGCACCAAGACACAGTACTGGACCAGCCCATAACTATAGGCGTCCTCCCTCAGCATCTGCAGCTCGTTACTCCCGGCCTCGGCTCTCTGCAGGATATCTGGAGACAAAGATACAGATAGTGGATTGTGTGAGTGTAAGGGAAGGCGTCAGTAATGGCCGCCGGGGGCCTCACCTCTCAGGCTCAGCAGCAGCACTGGGTCAGAGCCCCGGGCACTCTCCGTCAGCTTAGCGGCCAGCTCCAGGATCCGGCGGTCGCTCATCCTCCTGGAAATAGAAGAGCCACAAGATCATGAAGTTATAGCAGATCAGGGATCCTCAACCTGCAGCCTTACCTGTCCCTGCATTACAGAAGGGTTTACACTGGATACAAGTGTAACAAAACCTCAGCTGTGAGAAATATGCGTTACTAGAATGTTTCCATTCATTGACAGCAAGCAGGAACCCAAAGACGCTAGGAAGTCATGTGACAGGTTGCTATGTGCAACACCATCCGTCTCTCCGGCCCTAGAACATGAGCAGAGATCGTCCCTCACCCAGCACCGCGGTCTCTCCTCCCAGCTCACACCGGACACCGGTTCTCGGGATCACCGACCAGAATCCTTCACGTCGCCTAGCAACCAGAAACAACTCTACCCAGGGCCCGTTCTTCTGCCAGGCCTGAGCCGCGTTGCCTCATGGGAATTTAAATAACTCGTCACCGCTGAGCGGCATGGAAACCCTAGAGGCGCATTCGCTGGTTTTTCAGTCACGGCTTAGAACCATTTTGGCGAAGCCAGCAAGTGGTAGACTCTCATAGTCTGACCAGCAAATATGGCGGCCAAACTGTGGACACATTTAATGCTCTTTATGTATCCCCTATAAAGCAGCTAATAATCTAGAGAGGCGTGGTTAATGACTGACTTCAGAGAGTTATAGCCAATCAGAGAGTTCAGCTCGCCTCAGTGGCCAATGAGCGTTCAGTGTGGTCATAGACTCCGCCTCCTCGGCGGCTGGCGTGCGGTGTAGCCGGCTGGCTGTAGGCAGATGGTTGGAGCCGGCGGCGCTGGGTGGCCGCAGGGATGAATGGTGCGGCCTGTTCCCAGTTTGACACCAAGGAGCGGGTGCTGAAACTCGGGGAGAGCTTCGAGAAGCAGCCGCGGTCTGGTTTCCATACTATCCGATGTGAGGAGGGATCTGGGGTGGGAGGAGTGCGGTTACTGTTCACACTGCGCGGCGCTGTCACAGCTCTGGTGCGTCTGCTGTGGGGGAGGGAGTGGAGGCTGGTGACACGGACTTCCCATCCACCTAGGACAGTCATCCCCAACCTGACATTCAACAGCTGCTGCAAAACTATGTCAGGGCATGCTGGGAGTTGTAGTTTTGCAGCAGCTGTTGAGTAGCAACACTCCCCTAGCGAATATGTCCCTATGTGGTGGTGATGTCACACAATTTTATGATGTCATAACTTTTCAGATGTGGTGATGATGTCACACAATGTTATTATGTCATAGAGTCCAGTGGAGCGAAAAAAACTGATAAAAAAAGTTCAGAAAGTATTTTGTTTCCCTGAGATAATCACGTGGTGTGTGGCGGCCTCCAACATCTGGAGACGACGAAAGAGCGCAACCCCCCAGGGTGAGGATGATCCCGCCCTGTCACCCCGCAGCCAGGAAGCAGCTGTGCCCCAAAATAGCCGCCTGACCCACAGCTGAGGGGTCGCATCTGCACTGACACAGAGGAACGCACCCTCAGCCGTGCCAGGGGACTACAGCTCCCATCATGCCCATTTACAGCTGGTGGGGATTGTAACTTGGCAGCATTATGGTATAGTCCGGGCATGATGGGAGTTGTAGTTCAGCAAGATTATGATAGTCCGGGCATGATGGGAGTTGTAGTTTGGCAGGATTAGGGTGTGGCCGGGGCATGATGGGAGTTGTAGTTCAGCAAGATTATGGTTTAGTCAGGGCATGATGGGAGTTGTAGTTTGGCAGGATAGTGGTATAGTCAGGGCATGATAGGAGTTGTAGTTTGGCAGGATTGGGGTGTGGCCGGGGCATGATGGGAGTTGTAGTTTGGCAGGATAGTGGTATAGTCAGGGCATGATAGGAGTTGTAGTTTGGCAGGATTGGGGTGTGGCCGGGGCATGATGGGAGTTGTAGTTTGGCAGGATAGTGGTATAGTCAGGGCATGATAGGAGTTGTAGTTTGGCAGGATTGGGGTGTGGCCGGGGCATGATGGGAGTTGTAGTTAGGTAGGATAGTGGTTTAGTCAGGGCATGATGGGAGTTGTAGTTTGTCAGGATTGGGGTGTGGCCAGGGCATGATGGGAGTTGTAGTTTGGCCAGATTTATGCAGAGTTTATTGTAATGTGATTGATCAGAAGGGAGCGGTGCATTGTGGGAGCTGGGAGGGCGGATGGCGGCCTGTGATGTCTGTGCCCGCTGCCTGTGATGTCTGGCCGGCAGCCATCACCGACCTCAGCGGCCTCCAAATCCCCTGTGAAAAGTGCTGTATCCTCCAGGCCTGATATCAGCACAGTGTGGGGGAGGGGAGGGGGAGACCCCCATGTACCTGCCTGCTCATCCTGCCCCATCCTCCTCCTCAGCAGCTGAACAGACTTCTCTTCTCTCTTCCTTAGATGACTTTAAGCCGGCGTCCATCGACACATCCTGTGAGGGAGACCTGGAGGTGGGGAAGGGGGAACAGGTGACCATAACACTGCCCAACCTGGAGGTGAGATACATGTACCTGCACATAGGGGGCGGTATTATAGTATATTCCTGTATATAGGAGCAGTATTATAGTATATATCCCTGTATATAGGAGCAGTATTATAGTAGTTATATCCCTGTATATAGGAGCAGTATTATAGTAGTTATATCCCTGTATATAGGAGCAGTATTATAGTAGTTATATCCCTGTATATAGGAGCAGTATTATAGTAGTTATATTCTTGTATATAGGGGCAGTATTATAGTAGTTATATTCTTGTATATAGGGGCAGTATTATAGTAGTTATATTCCTGTATATAGGAGCAGTATTATAGTATATTCCTGTATATAGGGGGCAGTATTATAGTATATATCCCTGTATATAGGAGCAGTATTATAGTATATATCCCTGTATATAGGAGCAGTATTATAGTAGTTATAGTCCTGTACATAGGAGCAGTATTATAGTAGTTATATCCCTGTATATAGGAGCAGTATTATAGTAGTTATATTCCTGTATATAGGGAGCAGTATTATAGTAGTATATTCCTGTATATAGGAGCAGTATTATAGTAGTTATATCCCTGTATATAGGAGCAGTATTATAGTAGTTATATTCCTGTATATAGGAGCAGTATTATAGTAGTTATATTCCTGTATATAGGGGCAGTATTATAGTAGTTATATTCCTGTATATAGGAGCAGTATTATAGTAGTTATAGTCCTGTATATAGGAGCAGTATTATAGTAGTTATATTCCTGTATATAGGAGCAGTATTATAGTAGTATATTCCTGTATATAGGAGCAGTATTATAGTAGTTGTATTCCTGTATATAGGGGCAGTATTATAGTAGTATATTCCTGTATATAGGAGCAGTATTATAGTAGTTGTATTCCTGTATATAGGAGGCAGTATTATAGTAGTTATATTCTTGTATATAGGAGCAGTATTATAGTAGTTATATTCCTGTATATAGGGAGCAGTATTATAGTAGTTATATTCCAGTATATAGGGGCAGTATTATAGTAGTTATATTCCTGTATATAGGAGCAGTATTATAGTAGCTATATTCCTGTATATAGGAGCAGTATTATAGTAGTTATATCCCTGTATATAGGAGCAGTATTATAGTAGTTATATTCCTGTATATAGGAGCAGTATTATAGTAGTTATATTCCTGTTTATAGGGGGCAGTATTATAGTAGTTATATTCCTGTATATAGGGAGCAGTATTATAGTAGTTATATAGGAGCAGTATTATAGTAGTTATATTCCTGTATATAGGAGGCAGTATTATAGTAGTCATATTCTTGTATATAGGAGCAGTATTATAGTAGCTATATTCCTGTATATAGGAGCAGTATTATAGTAGTTATATCCCTGTATATAGGGGCAGTATTATAGTAGTTATATTCTAGTATATAGGAGCAGTATTATAGTAGTTATATTCCTGTATATAGGAGCAGTATTATAGTAGTTATATCCCTGTATATAGGAGCAGTATTATAGTAGTTATATTCCTGTATATAGGAGGCAGTATTATAGTAGTCATATTCTTGTATATAGGAGCAGTATTATAGTAGCTATATTCCTGTATATAGGAGCAGTATTATAGTAGTTATATCCCTGTATATAGGGGCAGTATTATAGTAGTTATATTCTAGTATATAGGAGCAGTATTATAGTAGTTATATTCCTGTATATAGGAGCAGTATTATAGTAGTTATATCCCTGTATATAGGAGCAGTATTATAGTAGTTATATTCCTGTATATAGGGAGCAGTATTATAGTAGTTATATTCCTGTATACAGGAGCAGTATTATAGTAGTATATTCCTGTATATAGGAGCAGTATTATAGTAGTTATATCCCTGTATATAGGAGCAGTATTATAGTAGTTATATTCCTGTATATAGGAGCAGTATTATAGTAGTTGTATTCCTGTATATAGGAGCAGTATTATAGTAGTTATAGTCCTGTATATAGGAGCAGTATTTATTATTTTTTGGCCTTTACTAGTGAGGGAGTATTGTGACAGTGTAAGGATACATATATACCTACCCTGGGATTATACAGACATTATACCTGCAGACAGAACTACATAAACAAGGCCACATTGTGCAACATGCAGAGAGAAGAGATTATGCAACAGAGTCATTAACCCTTTATGGGGTTGTTTGAGCAATCTTCTATGATATAAACATGTTCTATGTTACTGCTCTGATGCCGAATCTCGGGTGGTCTCTGTCAATGTCTGTCTATATCCACGCACATACCCTGGAGAGGGAACGTTATGTAGTTTGATGTGATTTTCCACCATCTCTGATCTTTTTCTTTATATTTTTAGGGATCCACCGCTCCAGTCACTGTATTTAAGGGCTCCAAGCGGCAGTACCTGCGGGAATGTATCCTGATTGTGAACCATGACACGGGCGAGTGCCGCCTAGAGAAGCTGAGCAGTAACATCAGTGTGAAGAAGACCAGGTACAGGGTCGGCTTATTACATAGTGTAGTAGGTCTTACTCATCTGCGACTTATGGTTACTTATCACCTGGGCTTTAAGCTATAAATTTAGGTAACCCTAAAGATGTGGCTCTCATAGACATGAATGCAGCCCCTATTAACATAATACTTTAAATGACAGCTACGCTTTAAATAATTTTTGCAAAAATAAATAGTACAAGGAATTTCTAGAAACTCTGTAATAGCCTCTTTCTGTCCTCAAAAGCTGATTCCCAGCCTCCCCCCCCCCCCCCCTCCTTTCTTATCTGCATTTTGAGGCAAAGCTGTCTTCACTACAGAGGAGCAAAGTGGAGATGGTTTGCGGAGTCCATTATATTCTGACCCCTCCCCTCTCCATAGACCATAATGGACATAGAAATCCTGTTTCTTGTGAAGTGAGGGGGGGAGGTAGGAAAACAGCCTTTAGAGTACAGCACTGTTTCGCTCAATTCAAATTTATTACAGAGTTTCTTAAAATTGCTTGTACTACGTCACATACTCACATGCTCCTGCAACAGCAACGTCACAGTGCGGCTGAGCGATTGCCCAGTGTCCCGCCCCAGTCAGTGGTTGGCTAAGTGGGCAATCACTCAGCCAGAGGCATAGCGTTGCAGCTAGCAGAGATGCAGGACTGCGGCAGGGCCACTACGAGGCATGGGAGGGGGGGAAGGGACGGGTGAGTTAACTTGTTAGTCATTTAAACTCCCACCCCACCTGCCTGTAGATTTCATAGTTGGTGGGACTTCTCCTTTAAGTGACGGTTACACTTTAAAGGGTTTGTCCACTTTGAGCAATCAGTTTTAGGTTACAAACCCACTTGCCGGATCTGCAGCGAGTCTCCTTGCTGCGTTTTTGCAGCGAGACTCGCTGCAGATCCTGGCCCTATACTTTCAATAGCAGAGAAACTCGCAGCAGGGATGTCTGCAGCCCGCCCCATTAACCCCCCCCGGCCGCCGGACATTATACATTACCAGGTCCCCGTTCCTGCTTGCTTCGGGGCTCCCGGTGTCTTCACGGCCCGCCCGGCCAATCAGTGCGCTGCGGCGGGGCAGCGCACTGATTGGCCGGGCGGAACGTCCTGGGAGCCGCCGAAGCAAGCAGGAGCGGGGACCTGGTAATGTAGCCCCTGCAGCCCCCGGCCGCCCGATCGCCCGCAGCCCCCGGCCGCCCGATCGCCCGCAGCCCCCGATCGCCCGCAGCCCCCGGCCGCCCGATCGCCCGCAGCCCCCGGCCGCCCGATCGCCCGCAGCCCCGCAGCCCCCGGCCGCACGATCGCATCCCTGTACATCCCTGCTGCGAGTGTCTCTGCTATTGAAAGTATAGGGCCGGGATCTGCAGCGAGTCTCGCTGCAAAAACGCAGCAAGGAGACTCGCTGCAGACCCGGCAAGTGGGTTTGTAACCTTACAGTAAGATTAATAGACATTAGTAACAACTCACGAGCCAATGGACTTTGTAAACCAGACGTGTGAGACCGGGCTGACTTGTGAACGTTCCCAGGACGTACAGCTTGTGGTTTATTGCAGAGCCGAAGGAAGCAGCAAGATCCAGTCCCGCATCGAGCAGCAGCAGCAACAGATGAGAAATGCCAGCAAGACTCCAACCAGCAACAAAACCTCCTCCCCCCTGGGCAAACTCTCCCCCACGTCTCCAATGGATGACATAGAGAGAGGTACCGCCACACTCTGCCCATTACACCTGCTGCCACATGGAGCATTCAGTTTAAAGAAGATTGGTGAAAAATGCTGCCCCCCAAAAGTTATACCAATCACCAATATACACTTATTACGGGAAATGTTTATAAAGTGCTTTTTTTTCCCTGCACTTACTACTGCATCAAGGCTTCACTTCCTGGATAACATGGCGATATCACGACTCCCAGAGCTGTGCGGGCTGTGGGTGCTGAAGAGGATGATGGCAGAGAGATGCTCAGTGTCCTTCCAGTGCCCTGTGTCCCTTAGTGTCCCTCTGCCATCATCCTCTCCAGCAGCCACAGCCCGCACAGCTCTGGGAGTCTGGTTGTGACATCACCAGGTTATCCAGGAAGTGACATCACCAGGTTATCCAGGAAGTGACATCACCAGGTTATCCAGGAAGTGACATCACCAGGTTATCCAGGAAGTGACATCACCAGGTTATCCAGGAAGTGACATCACCAGGTTATCCAGGAAGTGACATCACCAGGTTATCCAGGAAGTGACATCACCAGGTTATCCAGGAAGTGACATCACCAGGTTTTCCAGGAAGTGACATCACCAGGTTATCCAGGAAGTGAAGCCTTGATGCAGTAGTAAGTGCAGGGAAAAAGCACTTTATAAGCATTTCCCGTAATAAGTGTATATTGGGGATTTGGGCAATACAATAGTTTAATAAAATTTTTCACCGGACTTCTCCTTTAAGTAACTTTGTGAACCCAGTAGAGTTTGGAGCAATCTGTATGCAGTGAGCGCCCTCTAGTGGTGGCTACAGGCAAACACTGACTCTGAATCTGTGAACACTGTTAGGATGTCGGGGCCGGGCCCCATCACACTATGGGCCATGTAGAAGTCACATTTTCTCCATTCAATGCATCATTGTAAACTGTGAAAGGCGCCGTGTATCTTCCCTGGTCCCCTATTAGCCTTGGCATAAATGAGTAGAACAAGCAAATATAACAAACTTTATACAGGTGCACATAAAGACCCATGGAAAGGGAGAGAAGGAGAATGAGACACACAGGGAAGTTGTTGAAATATCTCATCCAAGTGCTGGATTTATTGCTTACACTGCTCCATATTGCTCTGTAATGTCCTCCATGCTGCTCCTCCTCATGAACACACATAACAGCTTATATTGCTCAATACTGCTCTGTAATGTCCTTCATGCTCTGCTGTTGCCCCTCATAGACACACACAACAGCTTACACTGCTCAGTACTGCTCTACAATGTCCTCAATGTTGCAGCTTCTCATAGACACATATAACAGCTTACCCTGCTCACCATTTCTCTATAATGTCCTCCATGCTGTTACTGCTGCTCTTCAGGGTGTGCAATAGAGTGCTGCTTCTTATGGACCCATATAACCGCTTACACTACTCAGTATTTCTCTAGAATGTTCTCCATGCTGCAGCAGCTTACACTGCTCAGCACTGCTTTATAATGTCCTCAATGTTGCCGCTTTTTAGGGTGCGCAATAGAGTACTGCTTCTCAGGGACACACAACAGCTTAAACTACTCAGTGCTGCTCTATAATTTCCTCCATGCTGCTGCTGCTTTTCATAGACACACAGAGAAGCTGACACTGAAGGGAGGCAGCAAAGAATGGTCCGAAGCCTTGGCTCAGACCTTTGTGTTCAGTTTGATCCCGGGTGGAGCAGCCGCCGGGACGTCTCACATGTTCTTTCCCATCTCACTGCAGAGCTGATGGCGGAGGCCAGTGTTATCGACCAGATGAGCAGCTCAGACAGCTCCTCAGAGTCCAAGAGTTCCTCATCCTCCAGCAGTGACGACAGCTCCAGCGACTCTGAGGATGAGGGAAACAAATCTTCACGCTCTGCCTCTCAGCTGCAGCAATCCTCGTCCAGCATGGAAAGTGGGAACAGCAAGCCTCAAGATGGCGGCAAGCAACTGATGAGCACCCTGAGTATGTGTTACCAGACCCACAACGTAATGTATAGAGCCGATCACATGACCTGCAGTCCCAGTAAGATGCATCTTTGCACAGGAAGCTTCCCCGTCCCTCTTGGTTCATTAGAACAGAGATGCGCCGCTCTTCAGATATAAGTCTAATTCCCATCATGTATAGATGTTGCTTAGCTCGCCAGGCATGATGGGAGTTACAGCTTTGCAAGAAGCAGAGGGGCTGAGGTGGTGCACCCCTGCCCTAGGGCCTGCAGTATACTGGGAGGTGCGGCTCCCCGGGCACTTGTATTACGCTATTTGGTCCCTTATGGCTGTAATATACGGGTGCTCAGTGTCTTTCTATAATTTATTAGGATGTCCTCTCCATGTGTGTGTATACGGCCAGTCCTCGCAGTGGTCCCCTGTTGGACGCTCTGGGTCGGTCCAACTCTTGGGTGTCTCTTCTCACCAGGCCATGACCCTGGCTGTATTCTTCCCTTCCATCCCCCCGTTATCTCCGGCACACCAGTTATAACCGCACCCGAATCACCAGCCCCAGAGGTTTATCTGCGGCCGCACACTCCCTGCCGTTCCCGTCACGAGCGCACACTTTACCTTCTCACTTATATATGTATACAGCTGCTTCATATACACCCTGAACATGGGATCTCCTGGGCAGAACTTTAGTGACCTTAAGAATCCAGTGATCAAAGTTCAGGCTAGGCATGTCGCCATACCAGAATTGAGTTTAATAAAGTTAAAAAACAACAGAAAAATACAAATATCAGCCCCCCCGCACCAGCACAGAGTGGTACCTGATACAATTCCGGCCCAATCCCCCATTGCTTCTGTAACCACCGCCCCACATCAGCAGCCATGGTCAGGTGGTCTGGCTTATCTATCAGGAATACACTGAATTTTCTTTACGACCTCTGACCTGACTCCTGCTTTGCTTTGCAGGGAATGATCTGCAGCTGAGCGAGTCGGGTAGTGACAGTGATGACTGATCCCCGGAGCTGACGCTTCACCGATCCAGCCACTGTTTTGCACTAGACCTTAATGACTGAGGTGAATGTCGTCATCGGGGGAGGTGGGGGGGTGGGGATCGGCTTCTCTTGTGCCCCCCTGACGCCTTCTACAATCACTGCCTCTTATTACTCATGGACCAGAGTTTTCGGTTTATTTTAAGTTGTTTTATTGACTTATGTAAAGCAATAGAGGAGGAAGCTGAGCGGCCGCAGCAGATGCCTCACCCCCCGCCGCCATCTCCACCGGAAAGTCAGTATTTCTTCTCTTCCTTCTTTCTTTCCTTTTTTTTTCTTCTTTTCTTTTGAAACTCAAAAAGAACCAAAGTGCAATAAACTGTAAAGTATCTGATTCTGTGGCCGATGTTCCTTCCCCGCGGCGTCATGTATGTGACCGACTAATAAAGTTATTCGTTCTGAAAAAGGTAAAAATGAGAAATTGGCCAAAGGACAAAAAAAGGCCGGAAAGGCAGTCTCCTGCGAGTGCAAAGATCACCGACCACCAACCTGGGTCGAACTGCACCTCCCCGGCGTGCTCCGGTCGCCGGTACTTCACCTCCCCAATCGCCAATGGCAGATGTAAGGCCGTGATCCCTATTATGGGTTTTCAGCTGTTGTAAGACCACAACCTCTTAGCATGCTAGGAAGATTGGGGGGGTCACTGCCTTTGGCGTTCTGGGAGGTTTAGTATTTGGGATCAGGGGCTCCTGGGAGTTGTAGTATTGGGATCACTGACCCACTACTTGGGGAACTTTTGTTTTAGATGATAAAAAACTTCTGCAAACCTTTCTTATATACTTGAGGATGTTTTATACAGCGCTCTTAAAGGGGTTATCCAGGATTCGAAAAACATGGCTACTTTGTTTCAAGATCAGCGCCGCTCCTGTCCTCAGGTTGTGTTTGGTATTAAAACTCTGCTCCGTTTATTTCAAAAGAACTGAGCTGCAATACCGCACACAACCTGAGGATGAGAGGGGCGCTGTTTCTTGTGGAAAGCAGCCATGATTCTCTAATTCTGGGCAACCCCTTTAATCCAGGTGACGCTGGTCTTCATTGAGCGCTTCTCATTAAGCTTGTAGAATTCTTTGCCCGTTGTAACTTAGGTGGAGAGTTTAAGCTGCGGT
Source organism: Dendropsophus ebraccatus (assembly GCF_027789765.1). NCBI lineage: Eukaryota > Metazoa > Chordata > Amphibia > Anura > Hylidae > Dendropsophus > Dendropsophus ebraccatus. The sequence continues at coordinate 8,538,133 of NC_091462.1, read as the reverse complement.
AAGTCTATAAGATTTGGTCCCACCACCTGTCTTTACTGTCAGATCCCACACTCTGTAGAGGATGGTAACGTCTTCTATCCACTCCCAGGGTCTCTGTCCCTTTAAATCTCCGGCGCTCTTGTTTGTTTCTCGTCAGTGGCCGCTGCTGCAGGGGGAATCAGTGAGACGCATGAAATGCGCGGCTATTGTCATTTACATAATTACCAGTGACCCGGGCCCGAGCTGCACACAATCCATTACACGGCTGATGGAAAGAAGAATTTGACAATATTCACCGCTGATGTCATCTTCTCTGGAGCAGCAGTGCATTGTGGGGGCTCAGATGACTCCTTGTGCTTCATGCTTCACAGCCGCACAAGGAGCCCAGGAGTCGTCCTTCCAACCATGACACAGAGTGACAATATGGAGGCCATACAGTAATAATGAAGGCAGCGAGCTGTGCCTGGCGTCCGTCTCGCCTATCTTCAGTTTGTTACAGTGTATCAGATAATAGTGATGAAACACTGACACATTTACACTGACTTAACTCCTCTGATGGGTTCTAAAAAGTGGATGGAGTTTAACAGGAGGGGGTGTGGCCAATGATCAGTTGTATAAGAAATGTAATATATCTTACCAGAGAAAATATGTCTCTATCAATCTTCTTTTCTCCTTCTTCTGAAACTTTGATTCACTCTGTGTAAACAAGTTTCACTGATAGATCAGGTTACAGCTGACAATAGAAGCGTATGGAGAGAGGAGTGAGCAGCTGCATAGGGAAGCTGCTAAAAGCTCTGGTAAGTCTTCTCTCTGCCCTGTGCGATATTAATATCTTACACTGCTCAGGACTGCTCTATAATGTTCTTTCTACTGCTGCTGCTACTGAGGGTGTGGTATAGGGGAGACAGATCCTCTCTGCTCTGGTGGATACATTATAGCAGCTGGTGTACGCCCTCTTGTTCAGAGCCAACTGATGTAATGTTTTAGCTCCCCCAGTAGTGTATTTACAGCTTATCCTGCTCAATGCTGCTCTATTATGTTTTCTGCACTGCTTTTCAGTGTGTGTACTGTATATAGGGAACAGGATCCCCTCTTCTGTTAGTGCAATGTATGAGAAATAATAGCAGATAGTCGACACCCAAGAGATCAGAGATGACTCCTATAGTTCTGGATTCACAGCTTACACTGTTCAGTACTGCTCTATAATGTCCTCTGTACTGCTTCTATCAGTGTAGAATGACGAACTACATGCTGGCTATTCCTGAGAAGTTACTGGAATCACAGACAATGGTGCATAAAGCAGCACAACATTTCCTAGTACCCCTCCCACACTCCAATGTTTTATGGTTTATGACATTTCATTCTAAATAAACCTTCCTCAAAGTTTATGAGCGAGTTGTAGAACTTTTGGTTAAATATTCGCCTTGTGACAGTGCTGGGAGCCATTAGTATGGCGCGGAGTCAGTGGTTACTGTGCAGATCTATGGCCACGGTGGTGTCTGCACAGTTATATATAATGTGAGTGCGCACTCGGGGCCCCGTGTCCCCCCACCCCACCCCCCCACCATCATTGACGACTTCCCTCTGATAAATCTCTGGCTCTTTTGTTGCCCCTGAAGTGACTGCGCCGATCAATTCCGCAGCCTCCGAATACACCAGAACATGAGGGGGATTTGTTAAGTGCTTTCTTGGCTTCCAGCCGCTTCTTCCTCCGAGACTGAACCTTTTAATTGATGACTTGTAAAGATTGGGAAGCAGAATCGTTTAACCCCTTCATCCATCACAGACTGAAGGGTCCTGACCTCGTACTTAAAGGGGCTCTGCCTGGTAGAACATTACTGTGATCCATCACTTCCTATAAGGTAATTCAGGGAGGAGGGGGGGTCCCCAATATCTGCTCCACTTAGTAGCGATGTCCTCATAGTGATATATACGCCATGGACGTGGTAAATGTGACTGCAAAGCTCCAGATATCAGGAGTATAAACCATCCAGTCTTATATGATTTACTATTCTATAGAAGTGTCCCGGGCAGACAGGGTGCAGCATTGATTTATTAGCTTTTTTGCGCAATATTTGCTTGTGTTTTGTCTATTCTGGTCGTGTAAAATATAACTTTTGTAATTTTCACATTAACCACTAGATGTCAGTATGGCAGCACCTTGTTTTACAGCCTGCTGTAAAACTGAATATTATGGTAAATGTGACTGAAAAGCTCCAGATATCAAGAGTATATTATTATAATTATTATTATTATTTTTATTATTATTAATAATATTATCATCTATATTTGTTTAGTGACAACTGATTCTGCAGCCCTTTACATGGTTTGACACTCCAGTCTTATATGATTTACTATTCTATGTAAGTATCTCGGGCAGGCAGGGTTTAGCATTGAATTATTAGCTTTTTTTGCACAATATTTGCTTGTGTTTTGTCTATTCTGGTTGTGCAAAGTATAACTTGTAATTTTCACATTAACCACTAGATGTCAGTATGGCAGCATCTTGTTTTACAGCCTGCTGTAAAACTGACTATTATGGTAAATGTGACTGCAAAGCTCCAGATATCAGGAGGAGAATAATAATAACAATAATAATAATAAAAATAATTATGCTTTTATATTTGTATAGTGACAACTGATTCTGCAGCACTTTACATGGTTTTCTCATCCAGTCTTATATGATTTACTATTCTATGTAAGTATCTTGGGCAGACAGGGTTCAGCATTGATTTATTAGCTTTTTATTCTGCAATATTTGCTTGTGTTTTGTCTATTCTAGTTGTGCAAAATATAATGTGTAATTTTCACATTGGCCACTAGATGTCAGTATGGCAGCATCTTGTTGTACAGCCTGCTGTAAAGCTGAATATTAGTTGGCTGGATGGTTCAGCCCGACCCAAGGTTAAAAAGAACGCCACCCTGACAATGTGAGATGATTATATCCTGAGAACCGTAGATGGGAGGAGTTTGTGGACTGGGATGGTGCCCGATATTATGGGTCTGTGGTCAACATACAAGCCAGAGGTTCTAGTTGTTACTATGTAAATGCATCAGCTTTGTGGTGGCCGCAGGGGGTCGGGGTCCGGACAACCAAACTATTGGTCATTATAGAAAGGGTCTGCACCATGGACACAAAAACAGCTAATAGGGTTCCCCAGCCTGTGGCTGTACAGGTGCTTAAAGACTACAACCCCCAACATGCCCTGACAAAGCGTTTGCAACTCTATAAAGTTGCAAAACTACAAATCCCATCATGCCCTGACAGCCTTCGGCTGTCAGGGCATGATGGGAATTGTAGTTTTGCAACAGCTGTAAAAGTTTGAAAAGTTTTGCAGCTTCATAGTTTTGCAGGGCATGCTGGGGGTTGTAGTTGTTCAGCACCTGTGCAGCCACAAGCTGGGGCACCCTGTGAGATGGTGTATCACCGGGTGTCTGCAATAGGTTAATAATCCATCCCTATCGTTCCTGTTGCAAATAGAAGACACTTCATGAATATGAAATTGATTTCAATCAGAAAACCAATTGTAACGTATTAAGCAAATCAGAACAACCCTCAGGATGCGGAGCAGCTCCAGATGTCTGTGCATGGAGCTTAAAGGGGTATTCCGAGCACAGGATAAGGGATACGTGTCAGATAAGGGGGAGTCTGACCACTGGGACCCCTGCAATCTCCAGGTAAGGGTCCCAGGGGTTATGAATGGGCGGCACGCTGCACTTGTGTCTGTGGAGGTGGTGGAGATATCCGAGGGCACATGGGCGACTCATTACTAAACAAACACGGGGAGCCCCATTCGCGAGATTGTGGGGGTCCGACCGCTGACACCCCCATTCCTGTGTCATAACTCATGTCTAAGTGGGCACTAACTTTTCTACAGACTTTACCTAACTCAGCTGTAGGCACAAAAGAGAGAAACTTTGTAATATATCTTATCAGAGAAAAATTCCTCACTATTTATCAGGCACCTTTCTTCTCCTCCTAAAGGCAGAGGGGTCATCTCACTGGTCAGTTATTCTGATAAGTACTGCTGTATGATGTCTGTAGAGCTGCTGAAAGCTCTAGTAAGTGTTATAGTGTTCTCCATGATGCAGCTTCTGAGGGTGTGCTATAAAGATATAAGGGAGCAGGATCTCTTCTCTTCTGATGGTGTGATATAGGTGAGCAGTATCCTCTCTTCTGAGGGTGTGCTATAGAGATATAGGAGAGCAGGATCTCCTCTTCTGTGTGTGCTATAGAGATATAGGAGAGCAGGATCTCCTCTCCTGAGGGTGTGCTATAAAGATATAAGGGAGCAGGATCTCCTCTCTGAGGGTGTGCTATAGAGATATAGGGGAGCAGGATCTCCTCTCTGAGGGTGTGCTATAGAGATATAGGGGAGCAGGATCTCCTCTCTGAGGGTGTGCTATAGAGATATAAGGGAGCAGGATCTCCTCTCTTCTGATGGTGTGATATAGGTGAGCAGTATCCTCTCTTCTGAGGGTGTGCTATAGAGATATAGGGGAGCAGGATCTCCTCTCTGAGGGTGTGCTATAGAGATATAAGGGAGCAGGATCTCCTCTCTTCTGATGGTGTGATATAGGTGAGCAGTATCCTCTCTTCTGAGGGTGTGCTATAGAGATATAAGGGAGCAGGATCTCCTCTCTGAGGGTGTGCTATAGAGATATAGGGGAGCAGGATCTCCTCTCTTCTGATGGTGTGCTATAGAGATATAGGGGAGCAGGATCTCCTCTCTTCTGATGGTGTGCTATAGAGATATAGGGGTGTAGGATCTCCTCTCCTCTGATGGTGTGCTATAGAGATATAGGGGAGCAGGATCCTCTCTTTTCTGAGGGTGTGCTATAGAGATATAGTGGAGCAGGATCTCCTCTTCTGAGGGTGTGCTATAGAGATATAGGTGAGCAGGATCTCCTCTCCTGAGGGTGTGCTATAGAGATATAGGTGAGCAGGATCTCCTCTCCTGAGGGTGTGCTATAGAGATATAGGGGAGCAGGATCTCCTCTCCTGAGGGTGTGCTATAGAGATATAGGGGAGCAGGATATCCTCTCCTGAGGGTGTGCTATAGAGATATAGGGGAGCAGGATCTCCTCTTCTGTGTGTGCTTTAGAGATATAGGGGAGCAGGATCTCCTCTCTTCTGAGGGTGTGCTATAGAGATATAGGGGAGCAGGATCTCCTCTCTTCTGAGGGTGTGCTATAGAGATATAGGGGAGCAGGATCTCCTCTCTTCTGAGGGTGTGCTATAGAGATATAGGGGAGCAGGATCTCCTCTCTTCTGAGGGTGTGCTATAGAGATATAGGGGAGCAGGATCTCCTCTCTTCTGAGGGTGTGCTATAGAGATATAGGGGAGCAGGATCTCCTCTCTTCTGAGGGTGTGCTATAGAGATATAGGGGAGCAGGATCTCCTCTCTTCTGAGGGTGTGCTATAGAGATATAGGGGAGCAGGATCTCTTCTTCTCTGAGCGTGTGCTACAGAGATATAGGGGAGTAGGATCTCCTCTCTTCTGAGGGTGTGCTATAGAGATATAGGGGTGTAGGATCTCCTCTCCTCTGAGGGTGTGCTATAGAGATATAGGGGAGCAGGATCCTCTCTTCTGAGGGTGTGCTATAGAGATATAGGGGAGCAGGATCTCCTCTCTTCTGCATGAACAGTGCATAGAGACATGATAGTACGTCTACACCACTGGCTTGGGGAGGTGAAGAGTAGAGAAGAAACCTGTGAATAATATCCTTGTGTCATCTACACTGACTGCACCTGTAGCAAACCCTCAGCTGTGGAAGTCGTGGGCCCTGTGCATGGTGCTGTAGCTGTATAATCCAGTCATGCGTGTGTGACCCCGGGTCCGGCAGCAGGGGGCACTGTTCCCCTCTCTATGAGATAACTGCAGCTATTTCCATAATGAAGCTTCACCGATTGCTGAACTGAATTAATTGTCTGTACAATAAGTTCATCCTGGTAAAATTCTCGCTCATTTTCCTGTTCATGGGAGCCATTAAGCCGCAGACCATCGCCTCTTCTTCTGAGGTTTCTTCTAACTGGAGACAGATGGTCATTGAGGGGTTCCTGTACAGTATCCACCATTGCGGGGTGAGGAGTAGATGGAGCTCCGGGGGGGCTGATCAGTCACGGCCCCCGCCGCCGCTCCCTCCGCCATCTCATTCTGGCACCTTCTTCATTTCCTTCATGTAGCGTCTCGTCCTTATCGCTACCGCGTACGGCAGATAGATCTGAGGTCCACGGGTGCAGCCGGGAATGGAGGAGGATGACCCCCAAACCATCCATCACTCCGATTATTATGCCGCCGAGCCCCAATCCAGTCATTTCTACGAAACCTTTTACAGTCATTTGGTTTTTCATAGACAAACAATGCGAGCGTCTTAATCCTATAATTTACGGCTGCGAGATAAAGTATCGCCTGGATTTCTGCATAGAGGACTACACGTACAAGCAAACACAATATACACTGCTCATAAAAATAAAGGGGTCACATAAACAACACAATAGAACTGCAAGAAAATGAAACTTCTGTGAAATCAAACTGTCAGTATAGGAAGCCGCACGGACTGACAATCACTGTCACCTGCAATCAGCAAGACCCCTCAATAACGGAGGGTCCTGCAGGTGGGGACAACAGACCACTTCTCACTACCTATGCTTTCCGGCTGATGTTTTGGTCACTTTTGAATGTTGGTGGTGCTGTCACACTCGTGGTAGCATGAGATGGCTTTGCAACCCACACAAGTGGCTCAGGTAGTGCAGCTCATCCAGGATGGCACATCAATGCGAGCTGTGGCAGGAAGGTTTGCTGTGTCTGTCAGCGTAGTGTCCAGAGGCTGGAGGCGCTACCAGGAGACAGGCCGGTACACCAGGAGACATGGAGGAGGCCGTAGTGTCCAGAGGCTGGAGGCTACCAGGAGACAGGCCAGTACACCAGGAGACATGGAGGAGGCTGTAGGAGGGAAACAACCCAGCAGCAGGACCGCTACCTCCGCCTTTGTGCTCGGAGGAACAGGAGAAGCACTGCCAGAGCCCTGCACAATGTCCTCCAGCAGCCACTAATGTCCATGTGTCTGCACAAACGGTTAGAAACCGACCCCATGAGGATGCTATGAGGGCCTGACGTCCACAGACGGGGGATGTGCTCACAGCCTAACACCGGGCAGGATGCTCCGCATTTACCAGAGAACACCAGGATGGGCAGATTGGCCACTGGCGCCCCCTGTGCTCCTCACAGATGAGAGCAGGTTCACACTGAGTACATGTGACAGACGTGACAGAGTCTGGAGACGCCATGGAGAGTGATCTGCTGCCTGCAGGGAGCCTTGTAGGGAGGTCATACACCTCATCAGGAGCACGCCCAGGCCTTGTAGGGAGGTCATACATCCACCTCATCAGGAGCATGCCCGGGCCTTGTAGGGAGGTCATACATCCACCTCATCAGGAGCATGCCCGGGCCTTGTAGGGAGGTCATACAGCCACCTCATCAGGAGCATGCCCGGGCCTTGTAGGGAGGTCATACAGCCACCTCATCAGGAGCATGCCCGGGCCTTGTAGGGAGGTTATACAGACACCTCATCAGGAGCATGCCCGGGCCTTGTAGGGAGGTTATACAGACACCTCATCAGGAGCATGCCCGGGCCTTGTAGGGAGGTTATACAGACACCTCATCAGGAGCACGCCCGGGCCTTGTAGCGAGGTCATACAGACACCTCATCAGGAGCACGCCCGGGCCTTGTAGGGAGGTCATACATCCACCTCATCAGGAGCATGCCCAGGCGGTGTAGGGAGGTCATACAGCCACCTCATCAGGAGTATGCCCGGGCCTTGTAGGGAGGTCATACAGACACCTCATCAGGAGCATGCCCAGGCCTTGTAGGGAGGTCATACAGCCACCTCATCAGGAGCATGCCCGGGCGGTGTAGGGAGGTCATACAGACACCTCATCAGGAGCATGCCCGGGCCTTGTAGGGAGGTCATACAGACACCTCATCAGGAGCATGCCCAGGTGTTGTAGGGAGGTTATACAGACACTTCATCAGGAGCATGCCCAGGCCTTGTAGGGAGGTCATACAGCCACCTCATCAGGAGCATGCCCGGGTGGTGTAGGGAGGTCATACAGACACCTCATCAGGAGCATGCCCGGCCTTGTAGGGAGGTTATACAGACACCTCATCAGGAGCATGCCCGGCCTTGTAGGGAGGTCATACAGACACCTCATCAGGAGCATGCCCCGGCCTTGTAGGGAGGTCATACAGCCACCTCATCAGGAGCATGCCCAGGCCTTGTAGGGAGGTCATACAGACACCTCATCAGGAGCATGCCCGGGCCTTGTAGGGAGGCCATACAGACACCTCATCAGGAGCATGCCCGGGCGGTGTAGGGAGGTCATACAGCCACCTCATCAGGAGCATGCCCGGGCGGTGTAGGGAGGTTATACAGCCACCTCATCAGGAGCATGCCCTGGCCTTGTAGGGAGGTCATACAGCCACCTCATCAGGAGCATGCCCGGGCCTTGTAGGGAGGTCATACAGCCACCTCATCAGGAGCATGCCAGGGCCTTGAAGGGAGGTCATACAGCCACCTCATCAGGAGCATGCCCGGGCCTTGTAGGGAGGTCATACAGCCACCTCATCAGGAGTATGCCCGGGCCTTGTAGGGAGGTCATACAGACACCTCATCAGGAGCATGCCCGGGCCTTGTAGGGAGGTCATACAGCCACCTCATCAGGAGCATGCCCGGGCCTTGTAGGGAGGTCATACACCTCATCAGGAGCATGCCCGGGCGGTGTAGGGAGGTTATACAGACACCTCATCAGGAGCATGCCCAGGCCTTGTAGGGAGGTCATACAGCCACCTCATCAGGAGCATGCCCGGGCTTTGTAGGGAGGTCATACACCTCATCAGGAGCATGCCCGGGCGGTGTAGGGAGGTCATACAGACACCTCATCAGGAGCATGCCCGGTCCTTGTAGGGAGGTCATACAGACACCTCATCAGGAGCATGCCCGGGCGGTGTAGGGAGGTCATACAGCCACCTCATCAGGAGCATGCCCGGGCGGTGTAGGGAGGTCATACAGCCACCTCATCAGGAGCATGCCCGGGCCTTGTAGGGAGGTCATACACCTCATCAGGAGCATGCCCGGGCGGTGTAGGGAGGTTATACAGACACCTCATCAGGAGCATGCCCGGGCCTTGTAGGGAGGTCATACAGCCACCTCATCAGGAGCATGCCCGGGCCTTGTAGGGAGGTCATACAGACACCTCATCAGGAGCATGCCCTGGCCTTGTAGGGAGGTCATACAGACACCTCATCAGGAGCATGCCCGGGCGGTGTAGGGAGGTCATACAGGCAGGTGGAGGCCACACACAATACTCAGCCTCACTGGCCCTTGGTATGAAAACATAACATCAAATTGGATCAGCCTGGAGGGGGTTACCACTGTAATTTTGTGTGTGACGCCAAATCCAGGCCGCCATTGGGTAATACACGGGATTCCATTGACAGATGAAAAAATAAGATGCATTTGTGTACATCTGCTTTGATCTGTTTTTCCATTGACATAATCACAGTAATTCCACATTGTTTCCTCGTTTGGAGGAATAAACAATTGTAGTAATGACTATTGTTCTGTGTAATATGATGAACGATTTAAAACAGATTTTCTTTTGTGATTGTTTGTCGTTAAAAAACGCTATCGCTTCTAAGACTCTGATTGTTCGCCATTGATTTCCGGTGGCTGAAGAAGTTGGATGCCGCCCTAGGGAGTCCTGGTGGATAGGGCCATAGGCTGTATCCATGATTTCCAGGACTTCCTGGGGCTGCATCCAACTTCTTCAGCTGCCGGTAATTGATGCCAAACATTCGGACTCCGGTGCACTTAAGTTGCGCTCATCTCTACTTCTGACGTTTCCAGAAAGTTGGTTGCATGGTTCACACTGGAGCAAATCTCACGGTAGTCGGACTTGTATCATTGAGTCTATGGGACAGTGGACGGAATCCCCCTGAAGTCTCTGCGGATATTCCATAGTGGGAACATACCCCTACAGTTACATTAGGAAACAATTAGATCACATTACGGCTATGTTCCAACAAACAGATCACATTACGGCTATGTGGTGTCCCACCACAGGTGTTGTGTATGCACCTTAGTAAATTGTTCACTCAGGTTAAAATGGGAGATGAAGAACTCTATTTTCCCCACTAGATGTCTCTGTTGTTTTGAAACTTATATGCCCTGCTGAAGAGTAATGGGTTATGTGTTTCTCTGCTGACCAGTTAAAGGTGCTTTTTTTTCTCTATCCTATCCCCTTTTTTTCTGCCCCCCCCACATACACACACAGAGGAGGGTTTAGATATAGCCCCCGTAGGAGGACTTAGTTCCGTGTGGGAGCAAGTGAGGCAGTTTAGACTAAGTTCTCAGTGTGAAGGGATGTGTGACAAGCTAGGTCTCCCGAAGACTTTCTTTGTTCAAGCAGTTACTACAATTATGAAGTGCTAAGTCCAAGTAGGGGAGAGAAGCCACCTAGAATAACCCTGGCCCATGCCAGGAACCTCTCAAAAACGTGCAAGGCAGTCTCCTGAAACAGGATGAATCGACCCCAGTAGGACGAAGCTACGGGAATTGGTCTACGTATCCTACTGCGCAGTGCAGGACAACCGAGTAACTTTGAAAGTCTACTACACCCAGATAAACGATGACTGGGGCTCGTGCTACCCACCTAGAATGAGTTTTACGCAACTAGGGGGCAGAAGGCGGTCAGTACGAGTATCACTTATCACTTACTTATTATTTACACTTTAGTACAAAGTCTACATTGGGCAGGGCTCCTCTTCTCTTCCTTTTCTACAAAAGCTCTTACCTCTACAAGCACCTACTTCTGAAAGCACTAGTTCTTACTCGGTTTTCAGCAGCTACGTTTATCAAGATTGGCACTACCTGTGTTAAGTGTACTGTTTACCTGCAACGTTATTCAGTAAATTGTTCTATTTTTGTGCGAAACCCACGAGACTCTGTCTTATCCATCTGCACCCACACACACCACCGTTTCCCTTTAGGTTATTTTCCCCTCTCTGCGAGTGACGGTACTGACATCCCGGATGGGTCTACTACCACTCCAGGTTACCATGAAAGGTGCCCAAGAGACACACAACAAGCCTGGAGGTTACTGGCGTCATGAGTAACATCCTAACGTCACTGGCCGAGTACCACAGCAATGTTGTCACAATATTAACAAAGGGGTTCTGGAGCCCCCTTTTAAAGGGTTTAGCCAGGGATAGAAAAAACAGCTACTTTCTTGCAAAAACAGCGCCACCACTCTCCTCAGGTTTTGTGTGGTATTACAACTCCATTCACTTCTGTAAAACCCGCACCCAACCTGAGGACAGAAGTGGTGCCATGTTTTTCTAAGCCTGGATAACCCCTTTAAGTGAGATTTTCCCCTTCTTCTCTCCTGTTTGATCTCCGTCCTCTCGGGGACTTATTGAGGTCCCAGATTTATAGTCATTATGCGGAAAGTTTATTATTCGTTTTTGTGTAGGTTTTGGTAAAAATAAAAAAAATTGCAGGTTTGCAAACAATCGATAATTTGTAGAAAAACTTTCCGCTTTGTGACTTTTTGGCCCAGATTTCATCTCTAGTGATGAGGTCGCTCGGCGTCATGGCGGCGTACGGAGAGAGAAGGGGTTAAGTGCGGCCTCCAGTGACGCCTTATTAATGCACCGACGTCTCCTCTTAATGGAGGTTTCGCTCTTATAAGCTGCAGTTTTTTTTCTGCTTCTGCTTTGCATGAAAACCAGACACAATAATCATAAACTCCGAGGCGGCTTCTTAAAGGGGAAGCGACCTCGTAAACTTTTATCACCCAGTTCTGGGTGACACTCACGGATGTGATCCTGAATGGCGCGGGCGATTGTTGCTGTATCAGATATAGGGATCAGGTCTCTCGGAGGTCAGGATTGCAGCACTGAAGGAGTTAAATGCTGCGATTTCTACCCATTTTATGGTTCTCCATAGTGACGCAGAGACAAGATAGTTGGATTATCAGCAGATTATTATCAGGTTATTATACTATGATCAGGTAGATGTTGTCCAAGACTAGAAATTCATGATTCCTTTTATCCAAGAACGACGCCACCCCTGTCCTCAGGTTGTGTTTGGTATTACAATTCAGCTCCATTCACCACAATGAAACTAAGCTGCAATACTGCACACAGACTGAGGACGAGAGTGGTGCTGTTCCTGGAAGAGTGAAAGGGGAGCTCTGAATGGTTGCCATGGACACTGTGGAGAATCTCCCATAAAGCCTATTAGAAGGTTCCAGGACCTTTTAATCATACAACAAGCTTTATTTTAAGAAGACAACAGTGCACACAATGGCGATATCGTCTCCGAAACCAGAATGACTACCTCAAGGAAGAGCAAATCAAAAAGACCATAGTCAGAGTGTGTGCAGCTAAAACCTAATGTTATCTGCAGCTGTGATGTGAGAGTGCGACATCTAGTGGCTGGAGTAAGGAACCGCGGCCTCATGTCCTAACCTGTGACACTAGAGATACACTTTTACCTATTGTAATGTACAGTATGTACACAGTGACCTCACCAGCAGAATAGTGAGTGCAGCTCTGGAGGATAATACAGGATGTAACTCAGGACTAGTAATGTAATATATGTACACAATGACCTCACCAGCAGAATAGTGAGTGCAGCTCTGGGGTATAATACAGGATGTAACTCAGGATCAGTAATGTAATGTATGTACACAGTGACCTCAGCAGCAGAATAGTGAGTGCAGCTCTGGAGTATAATACAGGATCAGTAATGTAATGTATGTACACAGTGACCCCACCAGCAGAATAGTGAGTGCAGCTCTGGGGTATAATACAGGATGTAACTCAGGATCAGTAATGTAATGTATGTACACAGTGATCTCACCAGCAGAATAGTGAGTGCAGCTCTGGAGTATAATACAGGATGTAACTCAGGATCAGTAATGTAATGTATGTACACAGTGACCTCACCAGCAGAATAGTGAGCGCAGCTCTGGAGGATAATACAGGATGTAACTCAGGATCAGTAATGTATGTACACAGTGACCCCACCAGCAGAATAGTGAGTGCAGCTCTGGAGTATAATACAGGATGTAACTCAGGATCAGTAATGTAATGTATGTACACAGTGACCCCACCAGCAGAATAGTGAGTGCAGCTCTGGAGTATAATATAGGATGTAACTCAGGATCAGTCATTGTTTACACTGAATCCAACTGTAACAAACACTCAGCTGTAAGAAGTTTTAGGTCAGGACATTGGATGTTCTTTCTATAATAGTGAGGAAGTGAAGCACATAAAAAGCTTACAGGACTCCATCATACCGGAGCTGCCTGGCTCTTCAGATTATTGATCTCTTACTGATATCTTCCATCCGTCATTGTATTACACTGATCTGAGGTCGGCCGCTCACACACGTCACGTCACTATGATGATAATAATGATGGCCGTTGCTTCATGTCTTGTCCTCTGGTCGTGTCCTCCATCCTCTGCAGGTACCATGGCGGTGTGGACGGCTTTGGGGTGATCTGTCCTCTGGTCGTGTTCTCCATCCTCCGCAGGTACTATGGCGGTGTGGACGGCTTTGGGGTGATCTGTCCTCTGGTCGTGTTCTCCATCCTCCGCAGGTACCATGGTGGTGTGGACAGCTTTGGGGTGATCTTTCCTCTGGTCTTGTTCTCCATCCTCCGCAGGTACCATGGCGGTGTGGACGGCTTTGGGGTGATCGTCCTCGTTCGGTGAGGGATGAGGAGTTGCAGGGAGCAGACAGAGCCATAGAGATGACTTATGTCCCCATAGGGGATCGGCTTATTAATGGCGCTCCAGAATTCCCGCTCGGCCGTCACAAGCGCTGATTGAGCCAATCCATCACGGATGGCGGCTGACGTGTCCTCGTATCCCTGACTCTCCATGTCTGATAATGAATGAGGCTCCTCCGCCGTCCCCTCCCCCCACCGCCTGTAATTTATATCTGACGGCGGATTATTTATAACACGAGAACATCCGGCTTCCTCCTGACATTGTGCCGGATGGAGAAATGGCTCCTGTGGAGGAACCCGGAGGATTCGGAAGGAACCGGAGAGTCCCAGTATGCCCAGCAGTCCCGATTTATATGCCATACCTGCCGTATCCGATTTATATGCCATACCTGCTCTATCCGATTTATATGCCATACCTGCTCTATCCGATTTATATGCCATACCTGCTCTATCCGATTCATATGCCATACCTGCCGTATCCGATTTATATGCCATACCTGCTCTATCCGATTTATATGCCATACCTGCCGTATCCGATTTATATGCCATACCTGCCGTATCCGATTTATATGCCATACCTGCCGTATCCGATTTATATGCCATACCTGCCGTATCCGATTTATATGCCATACCTGCCGTATCCGATTTATATGCCATTCCTGCCGTATCCGATTTATATGCCATACCTGCCGTATCCGATTTATATGCCATACCTGCTCTATCCGATTTAGATTTGATACCCTCTGTATCCGATCCCTAAATGATAGAAAATAGAAGAGAACAAAAACTTTACTAAAAATACAGTCGACATATTTTTCCAGTGCAAGAAATTAAGCAATTTATTTACTTTTACTTCTCTGCTTCCTGTCAGTGAATTGTGACATCAGAGGCTTAAAGGGTCTTTATCCTGTCAACTAAACATAGTACAAGTGAATATAAGAAACGTTGTAATATATCTTATCAGAGAAAAT